>NC_050195.1:14243261-14278261 GCF_008315115.2 Sander lucioperca | reverse complement strand
AAATATTAAATGAAGATGCTGCACACCTCAGTGGACACACTGAATAAGCATGAGCATTGTTCGTGACTCATAATGTGAAGGTTGGGCTGATAGTCATTTTTTTTACTCATTTACTGCGTCATCCTTTGTTTTAGCCAAGACTTTGTTCTTGTCATATCGACAAAGAATATACCTGTACTCTTTGTTCTTTTATTTAAAAGAACCTTATTCCAACCATGATATAATGAGTTAGTGCTCTGGATTATGAGCAGATGGTAGAGGTGCCTTAGGTGTAATTTGTTCAACATCATGAAAGTCACATTCCTGTGTGTGTGTGTGTGTGTGTGTGTGTGTGTGTGTGTGTGTGTGTGTGTGTGTGTGTGTGTGTGGTCATGTAAGGAATCAGCATGTCAACCTCGGCGGATTTTTTCAAAGGGACCATGTCAAAGGAATAGTTCAACATTTAGGAAAATACTCAAAATGAGAGTGACAGGAGAAGAGCAATACCACACTCGTGTCTGTACAGTAAATATAAAGCTACAATTAGCAGCCAGTTAGCTTAGCTTAGCATTAAGAATGAAACATGGGGTGGAAGCAAAGACAAAGTTATAACATGTTAATTAGGGTGCTTTAGAGGTGCTTGTGGGCAAATCTGTTACCCTAGAAATGAGCCAGGATAACTGTTTACCCGTTTCCAGTCTTTATGTAAAGCTAAGCTAACCACTTGCTAGCTCTAGCTTCAGATTAGACAGATATGAGAAGAATATTGATTGTTTCGTTTCAACTTACTCTGGGCAAAAAAAAACAACTAATAAGCATATTTCCAAAAATGCTATGCTATTGCTGGATTCATGGAGTTGGAGTTAGGACTTTTTTTAGCCTTGATTAGCATGTAATGGGCTGTTATCAACTGCAGCTAACGATGGCTAAGCTGAATAGAGCTAACCCCACAATGAAAAATCTGATCTCAATTTCAAAACACTACACACAATTCTCTACCTAAGACAAACAAATCTAACAGGAAGTGACTTGCTTTCCTTTTTCCAAACACAACCAATCAAAATGCTACACTTATTTACCAGGGCACGCACACACACTCCTGCTTTGGTATAGGCCTATACATAGGTCAAAGGTCAGATTACCTGTTTTGAACAATAGATGCCAACAATAGACAGAGAGCAAGGGGAGTAGGAGGGAGAGACAGGAGACGACAACGAGGAGGAGGAGGAGGAGGAGGAGGAGGAGGAGGAGGAGGAGGAGGAGGAGGAGGAGAGCCATCTCTGATGAGATCAGGGCCAAATGTAGATATAGGCCTATGAAAGACAAAAGAGCTTTAGATTTAGAACAACAGTGTGTACATGGTATATCCAAAAATGTACTATTATGAAAAAAGTGTTTACCATTTGATGCAAATGCTTGATTTTGAGATGTGTTTATGGTATTTTGAATGCAGTGTTTCATTTTGAAGGAGATGTGAGGCATTTTGCATTTTGTGTGTGCAGTTTTGGGAATTGTGTGTAGAGTTTTGAAAAAAGGAGACATAGTTTCGAAAACTTGTGTAAGCAGTTGGAAAAAAACTGTAACATGAACACATTAAGATAAAGCGTTAACACAGTCCATTACAATACACTTTGCTTACTTGCAGAGAGTAGATATCTGTTGAAAATGAAGGTACAGCCAGCAGCCAGTTATCTTAGCTTAGCATAAAGACTAAGAAAAAGGGGGAAACATCTAGCATGGCTCTGTCCAAAGGTAAAATCAAATGTGTCTACCAACACCTCTAAAGCTCACTAATTAACACACAATATCTTGTTCCTTCAATCCGTACTAAAGCGGAAGTATGAAAATAATTTGTGATTTTACTGGGGATTACACGCTGGGTTTACCAGAGTCTCTGCTGGGTTTTCTGGCAACCTCACAGTGACAGCAGTACATCAGGTATATAGTCACACTCTCGGTCAAGAAATAATCCAGCACATTACCTCCCACGTTAAGCCTCTCCTGGCTGTAGCTTCATATTTACAGCACAGACATGAGAACAGTATCAATCTTCTCATCTAACTCTCGGCGAGAAAGAGAATATGTGTATTCCCTAACATGTCGAACTAAACATTAGATCAATATAAATCTTCTCATTGCAATCTCAGAAAGAAAATTACATTCCCTTTAACAACTAATCCCAGGGCATAGGGGGCTGAGAAACATAGAAAAAAAGAGAGACAGCTGAAATATCTGCAAAATGAAGGAGGGTACAAATGATATTTATTTTCTTTTTCCTTTTTTGGATGATCTGCCTGTGTTCTGTGTGTGTGTGTGTGTGTGTGTGTGTGTGTGTGTGTGTGTGTGTGTGTGTGTGTATGTGTGGCCTAATGTTTGTGCATGTGTATGTGTTTGTGGGGTTTCCAACAGCCTGGCTTTGTTGCTCTTTGGACCTCTTCTCTTTTCCAAGCCATGAAGTCAAGGCCCTCTCGCTCTTTCCAAAGTTGTAAAACATGAAAATGAAACACTAGTCCATCTCACTTTCAGTTTTGTCCAGATGTCACACTGAGCATGTGCTGCCCTCCACATGTTTCTAATAGGGACTCTTGGGGCACGTTCGGCTTACACCTTTGGGTGTTCATGGTAGAAAATACACATGTACACATCTGCATATGTATGCACACTGGAGACAGGAAAATGCCCACACATAAGCATCGCCTGATTTGGTAATGTAAGTAAGTTCTGTCGTTTATGAACATCTTTCTAAGCATCTGTATATAATTTTTTCAACGAACACACATTGAGTTTTTTAGGCCTACAGTATGAGCATAATGTCATATTCTACACATAATACTGTCCTTTTAAATATAGCCAGGAAAAGCTTTAGAGGAATTCAATGTTTAAACCAAATCTTGGAATGCATCACTGATAATTTCCATAATATAACTAAAAGAATCCCACTTGATTTCTTTAAACCTTACCACATCAGATTACTGATCACCGCTAAGTGAGTTTACCCTTACCGAACACTTCATTACAAACATTAAACGAGGTCTATCTCTGTACATGTTTATTTCCAAAGCCTTACTGGCTGTTATGTTATTATTGCAGTCATTTCCTGTTCTGGAATTTCATTTTGGTGCTCCCTTCTCACTCCTAAAACTTACTAGCGGCCTGTCACCCTTTCAGCACCTCTCGCTGGCTCTTGTAAAGGTGTGGGTGGCCATGGTTGGACCCTGAAGTGGCTGCACGGACGCTGAGCTGTGAAATTACATTAAGCCGCCAGCCTAAGGCCCATGGCAATCCTCCCTTAATGAAAACTGTTTGACAGCGCAGGCTGCTCGGAGCACCGGAGACAATCTGTTTGACAACCGGAGCTTAATATGGAGTGGTTGAGTAAAGGGACACCATAGTAATTGGTTGGCATTTTGAATGTTCATTTATAGTGCTCTGCCGCTATTCGTGTACAGAGAAAAATGTTCTGATGTTCCGTGAGTGTGTGTGTGTGGGAAAAGAGTAGGTGTGCGGTATTCATATTCATCCAGTGAAAACAGCAGTGGCCTATCACAGATTGAAACCTAAGCACATACACAAACATAAACCACCCACACACTATTCACTCAGAGCCTCACCATTGTACCTATATAGCCACATCGTCTCAGATGTGTTTCCTGCTAATGGAAATGCGATGTATAGACAAATACACTCACATAGGGGATCGCAACCTATTAATGTGTATTAAAAGGTCACATTATTCATCAATGAAAAGTGCGCTCCATCATACTTTGTGAGTTGCCATGTGTAATTTTTGTGAGTGAAGCTGACTTATTCTCTGAGATTTCTGCCAATATAACAAGACATTTAAATACTATTTTATTCATATATTACGCTAGTTTTGTGAACCCAAGACTTTTGTTAACTCATTTCAAGCACCAACACAATTGAGTGTAGGTATGTTTTCACAAGAGATTTGAGAAATATTTCCGCTTTAGGGCCAAATTATCTCTGTATACATTGTTCTGGAACAATGTTGGGCAACACTATACAGAAAGCTGAGTTTGTTCTGAACATATGAAAACACATGGGGATCAGTTTATATGCAAAACCCTTAAAAGGGGAATTCAAGAAGATATCTAAAAATGCCCTTAGACCTCAGAGGGTTGAAGCTGCACTAATTAGTTTTTTTAAAAACAATGGTTCAAATAAACAGATCTATGGTCCTATGACATGCTGCTTTTTGGATGCTTTTATATAGGCCTTAGTGGTCCCTAATACTGTATCTGAAGTCTCTTTTATATAGACCTTAGTGGTCCCCTAATACTGTATCTGAAGTCTCTTTTATATAGGCCTCAGTAGTCCCTAATACTGTATCTGAAGTCTCTTTTATATAGACCTTAGTGGTCCCCTAATACTGTATCTGAAGTCTCTTTTATATAGACCTTAGTGGTCCCCTAATACTGTATCTGAAGTCTCTTTTACATAGGCCTTAGTGGTCCCCTAATACTGTATCTGAAGTCTCTTTTATATAGACCTTAGTGGTCCCCTAATACTGTATCTGAAGTCTCTTTTATATAGACCTTAGTGGTCCCCTAATACTGTATCTGAAGTCTCTTTTATATAGACCTTAGTGGTCCCCTAATACTGTATCTGAAGTCTCTTTTATATAGACCTTAGTGGTCCCCTAATACTGTATCTGAAGTCTCTTTATATAGACCTTAGTGGTCCCCTAATACTGTATCTGAAGTCTCTTTTATATAGACCTTAGTGGTCCCCTAATACTGTATCTGAAGTCTCTTTTATATAGACCTTAGTGGTCCCCTAATACTGTATCTGAAGTCTCTTTTATATAGACCTTAGTGGTCCCCTAATACTGTATCTGAAGTCTCTTTTATATAGGTCTTAGTGGTCCCCTAATACTGTATCTGAAGTCTCTTTCCCGAAATTCAGCCTTGGTGCAGAATTCCAGCCACTAGAGCCAGTCCCACAATGAGCTTTCCTTAGGATGTGCCATTTCTGTGTCTGTAGCTTTAAATGCTATTGAGGAGGAGATTAATGTTATTATGTTATATTAATGTTAAAAAACCTCATAAAAAGGGAATTTTGACAAACCCACAGATAATTGTTACCCAACTCTGTAGTATTCCTCAGTTCTACTGCGCATTCTTGCTTCTTTTAACTTTTGGTTTTGGTTTTACGGCCCACAACCTTGCTCTGTTTGGTTCATTCAGCGATGAGGCATGATAAATCCACGGTACTGTATACAACATTCCAATGCTACAGTGTTAGCAATTAGCTGATGAACTTGATGGAGCATTTAGCAAGAGACAAATATTTCCCTCCGAAGTTGGTGGAGACCAAAAACGTAAACCTAAAATGAGTGTATATTTGTATTATATTCACCATGTGGCGAGGAGCACAGCTCCGAATGTGCTAACGTTGCTACGTGTCCGACAGATGTGTAAATATCATAGACAGTATAATGGACCAACAGATCCCGTGTCTCTGGACGGAGACCAGTGAAGGATATTAGAAACACTTTCCCGGTGATGGCTGAGCGTTACTGAGCAGCCTCCAACTGAGCTTGAAGACGTAGATGTGACGTGAGCAACCTGTCTGAAAGTTGGAAGTCTTCTGGTAGCTGTGCCAAGAGAAATCTCAATCATTCCCAATCTAGCAGAGACGGAGAGCGTAGGTATATGTAAGGAGATAACATAGACACAGGCTAATTATTGATCACTAAAATGATAGTTAACATTAGTAATTAAACTTAAACAGCTAATGGAAGTCCAAACTGCCTGAGAGCTTCTCCTGTACTATACGGTAATTCCTCTACTATGAGACAGTAAGTCGCGTGGTTATGACACAATTGTTAGCCTATTTTTATAAAAACGTCTGCTACGGAGCCATAACGTGAGGTACAAGGTAATGGAGCCTTTTATACATTGTCGTGTTTCTTTAGAAATAAACAATGGACAAATAGAGTCTTTAAACTCTTCAGATGTAAAGTTATTCTCTGTCAAAGTGACGTCAAAATGAATGGCAGTCAATGAAATGCTAACGGGAGGTGATAGCTTGGTAGCATCAAAATGGTGACATAGGAGCTACGCGGTCCGAGGAGAAGCTTACCCCCTTGGTAAATATGCAATTGTTTGCTAGCGCAAAAGCGCTAAGCATAACAACTTTAAAGATATGTCAGTGTTTTCCTCTTGTTGTGCTGCCCTCAAGTGGCCAAACATTCAATTAATGCATTTTTCTAAAAGTCAACAGCAACAACTCTTTACAGTGTCTCCATTATAATCCACAGTGCATGTTGTGAACAGCTGGGACTTCTTTGATAGAAAGTAGTTCCAATTTGTTGTTTGCATCAACATTTTGTAATGTCTTAAGCAGCAAACATGGAATTCCATTCACATCTACCTGAGACAGATGTCTCAAAACCTTGGCACATCAGAGATATATGGGTGACATATTCATTTAACAATGCAGAATATGCAAAAAGTAACGTCCAATTTAAATTACATACAGGTAGAATTTGGGCAAACCTGTTACAGTTTTTGCCAATTGCCTACACACTGAAATGAAAAGTATTACACAATTATCAAAACCTTACACTCAAGGAGCAAAACATTGGCCCAGATGTGCACCACTATAAGCACAATGTCAGCCTCACACTTTTTGCAAAACAATACACACAGTGATTTGCAAAACACTGAACACACTTATACACTTATATACTTATACACACTTACCTATACATTAGACACAGCAGTACAGTATATCATGATGTCATACTGTGGATACAGTATGCTGAGCTAACAGGGTTATGCACACTACTGTAGTAGCTGTATAAAACTGGGACAAGTTGTTGGGATTCTCCATGTTGACATGTTGACTGATTTGGGTATATGGAGAGAAATACATTTTCATTTTCCTCAGTCTGCAGCATTGGTCTGGTGTAGTGTTTGGTGAACTTATTGTATATTTGCACTTTCTCTGTGTACTTCATTTACAGTATTCTAATTACTGAGAAGTAGAATTGCTAGTGTTTTAGATTAGCAACAGCAGTGTGTAACTGTCAAGCAGAACTAAGTCATATGAAACGTGTGTTTCATATGGTAACAAAATATGTTTTTTATGAATTAGTGTATAGTTTTTGCAAGTGTTTCATTTTGCAAAGGGTCTGAGGTGCTAATTGGGTGTGTGGTTGTGCTGATTGTGTGTAGTGTTCTGAAAAACTGCTCCCTGTTTTCAAAATAGTGCTTAAGCAATCGGAAAAAAACTGTAAAGATAGAAGCAAAAAAGAGTGTAAAAAACATCACGATCAGGCTGCATCACCTGATTAACAACATCATCTTGTCGCTGCAGTGAACCTCAGCTCATACGTATTATTTCACCACACAACTGTGAGAGAAGATGCCTCCAAAAATAACGCCTTGATCGACGGAGTCTGGCGTCTTCTCAGAGCGCACAAATGCTGTTTCAGCCGCAAGGACAAATGAACAGTAAAATGCAACAGGCGCTCCAATGAATACAGTTTAAATTTACACTGGGCTTTTCCAGAGGATGGCTGTCTCCTTTTGACAGTCACAAGAGGAGGGAGAAGACTGGGGCAAGCCTGTCTAGAGCACTGAGGTTGTGTGTGTGTGTGTGTGTGTGTGTGTGTGTGTGTGTGTGTGTGTGTGTGTGTGTGTGTGTGTGTGTGTGTGTATATGTGCATGCATGTGTTAGGGTTAACTTCACACACACGTCTGGCTAGCCAAAACAAGTATATATCTTGGCCAGCCGTGGAGACAGGCAGCGTTACGTTCACCCGCAGGTCAGGAGCTCTCAGCCCCATGGCCACCCACCCCTGTGGAATCATGGGAGCAGGGGAGTTTTTGTTTGTTTGCGTCTGAGCTCTGAGCATTAGAGGGGGCTTCTTCACCCCTGTTGTAAACCAATCCTCCCTAAGAGTTATTATCTACATTTTTGACTTATAAAGTGAAGGAAGAAAGGGAGAAATGAAAAAACAAAAAATGTGTTCCTTCCACTTTTGCCTTAGATTAAAGGTGCACTACACGGATTTTTACAAATTAAAATGTGTTTATTGGTCATGGGGAGTTCTACTCAGCATGTGGAAACAGTTCTGCAATGTCTTCTGTGGCTCAGGAGGAGCTTTGTAAAATCTGAGAAAATAACCCTGATGATGTCATTAGGGTTATCTTGGGTTGTGGCTTTTTACAAAAACAATCACACAATAATGGTCACGGTGGTCATACAATTGTAATTTAACAAAAAGCCTTACACTATTACAAAATTTGAAAGACATGAGGGCTTGCAGGATCAGGTGAACTCCTTGTTGATGATTGGCTTGTTGGTATGTGTTGTACCCACAAGCCAATCACATCGTTTGTATTTCCATAATGGATTCCTAAGAGACAAATTTTAGCCAAAATCAAGGCAGCAGAGGCCAAAATATTCTGACTATTACCCCCTATGGATCAAGAACCAAAACCCCTACACTTCCCATAATGCAATTTGATAGCATCTTTAATCCTCCATGTCTAGTAAATGTAGTATTCAGATCCTTTACTCAAGTAAAAGTAGCAACATCACACTGTAAAAAATACTCCATTATAAGTAAAACTCTTGTTACTTAGTAAAAGTAGACAAGTATTATCAACAAAATGTACTTAAAGTCATTCAAAGTCACTCAAAGTATTTGATGCAGGAAAATGTCTCCTGTGACTGTATAATGATATATATTACAGTATATCATCGGAATATTCTTATTGATGTGTTTTACTGTTGTGGTTGGATAAGGCAGCAATTTTTTTTTATATAGCACATTTCACTACAGCTACATTTTTTATTTTTGTATTTGATGTACTCTTGGGTAGTTTAATCAATTGTAACGCATCATATTTTACAAAATCATTATGTGTTTTGTGTGTAAAATCTTAATATGTAAAGTGAATAGTAACTACAGTACTGTACCTCAAATTGTAAGTACAGTAATTGAGTAAATGTACTTTGTATTCCTTTCCACTACCACATCCCTCCATGCTGCGTGTCATCCCCCATCTCTCTCCTCCTTTCAAGTCTATCCACTGTCACTACGTAATAAAGGGAAAAACTCTCTAATCCAAGCCTGATAACATCAACAGGGTAATTCTTTTCAGACATTGGAGTGCTCCCTCCATAGCCACAAAAGACATTATTGAACTGCACTAATCGGCTGATTAGTACTCCTCATGACATGTAAACGGAACTGTTTAACATCTGTGGAGTGCCTTTGATAGAGGAGGAGTATTGGAATACGTTTGGGATGTCTGACTAGTGTTTTGGTTCTGTCCTATTCCACCTTTCCCCCTGACTAAGATGTTTGGGGAGTGACTCACTCCAGCAAGTGTGTCAGCTACTTCCTGCCTTGAGAAAAATCCATAGAAGAAGACGGAAGTGAGTTGCTTGATGGAGAAAAAAAAAACGAGAGATTGACATCTAGTCCTCAAAACATTGTATTGTTGGCTTTCAGACTGCGACGGCATGCATTCAGCTACTGTTGAATACTTTGGCTGCTATTTGTTTCAGGAGTTTCCCCCAAGGGGCCGACTCGACCTCACCATAGAGACATGAGAAAATTCTCAGGCTCGCAATAAGATCTGTTTATTTGCTGCAAGCCAGATTGTTGTAAGCAGCAGAATTTACACATCAGAAACAGGGCTCACAGCTCTATTTTTGTGCAGTGTGGCGCTTCACGTCTTGGCTGAAATTGATCTCTTCTCTTCTCCCCAGTATCAGATGCAATGTAGGCTCCACCTGAGCACTTTTAAAGTGTGTGTGTGTAGGTGTGTGAGTGTGTATATCTTTTAGCTAGATAACTGGAGCTGCAGCTGAGCAGAGTGCCATGGCGATGATAGTGGGGGTTGCTGGTCTGTGAAAAGGGGAGGAGGAGGAGGACCTCACATTTAGCTGCCGTCCCTCGGGAGAGATTAAGCAGTTTAGTCTTTGCTGTGTCTCTCTCTATCACTGCCTGCTGCTTCTCCTCTCTATTTGGAGCAGGGCAGGGTGTACCGTTTTCCGTCGTCCTCCTTTTGCACTTTCTGTTCCTCTCTTCTACTCTCGTTTCCCCTGTTCCTTCGCTCGCTCGCTTTCCTACCATTCGTGCCTGCTTATGACACACGGAGCTCTTGCGCTTACCCCCAGACTGTTTCTATTTTACCCCCCCCCCCCCCCACCCCCCCCCACATCCAGCTGATTCTCTTAGCTGACAGCCCAGATGGCAAAGTTGTGGTTGAATATGCCCCCTCCCAGCTGCAAACCAGCTCCTCTGTCCACCCCCGGAGGCTGCTTTGGCTCGGCCGTCCCACTGAGCTGATCCCCTGGTCCTGCGTGGAGCACCATGGAGCTCAACCACTACTCACATTAATCTCCTAAACGATCCTGGACCTAAGAGGATCAATACTCATTTTCAGGGAGCAGCATGATCCCTTAATGTAGTGGAGGATGGCTGCTTATCCCTCACTCTCTCCCACCCTCCTCGCCTCGGTTTCAACCTCCCCACAGGAGGAGCAGGAGTCAGCGTTTACATTCTATCTCCTGGCCCACTTTAGTTAGGACAATATCTATATAGCACCTGAACGTCTATTTGTAGAGATGGTCCGATACCATTTTTTGCTTCCTGAGATCGATACCGATCCCTGAACTTGCGTATCGGCCAATATACCGAGTAGCCTACCGATTTGATACCAGTGTGTCATATATTTTGTTATGTTTTAAGAGCTGTATACTAAAACTTCTCACCGTAAAGCAGTTTCGCCAGTAAACTACTGTTTATTTACATTAAGCATACTGGTTTTTAAATTTTAAGGTATTTTACTGTAAATAGACATAGTTTCTTACCGTATTTTTTGAATTTACAGTAATGTACTGGCTGTAGTGTAATTCCCACCTTTTCCTTTATTTTCCCAAGATGCATTGGTATTAACAGTAAATACCTGTAATCTGTAACATTCGCAGATAGTGCTGTAATATTATTATTTTCTCCCAGAATGCATTTATCATTTACAGTATGATCCTGTATAACAGTAAAACTAGGGATGCATTGAATCCAGATTTTTGGGGTTCGGCTGAATACCGAATCCACTGGTTAAGATTCTGCCGAATCCGAAACCGAATACTGAATCCTCCTCCCATCCTCAGTCCATGAACACAGTAAACACATTAATGAAGTAAACAACGTCCACAGCCAAATAGTTCAATGTAACAACTTAATGTTGAATTCACACACTCTTTTCACATCGTAGGAAAGCACATCGCTATCGCCAGATGAGTGACAATTTTGTTTGGCAAATTTTCACTAACCAGTGTATGATGAAGGCATGTTGGGTGGGTGAAATTAGAAAGCTAACGTTAGCTAACGAGCAGCAGCCGGCCGTTCGGTCGCTCCGCTCCCACTGTAGGGAGACTCATTTTGCAGAGAGAACGGCTGACAGCCTGGGAGAGGCACTGTCTGGTTAACACAAGTTTTTAGCTGTGACTGTCCTTCCTTTGCCGTACCTGAAGTTGCTGCATTTTGGCTGCTGTCTGTAGATTCCTTCATGCACAACTCGTATTCTTTCAGATGTTTCATACCAAATGTTGTAACAGCGGTGATGTTGTGTATAGTTTAGGGTCCTCGCCACCACCAGACAAATTGGCATTGCAAATTGAACATGTAGCTGGACTTGAATGGCCTTCTTTTGACTGAAAGTTCTGCCAAACTACACTTTTTCTGCTCACGAGTTCCATTTTCACTTTCTCACAGCCTACTGCATTGAACACTCCACCTACGTAAACACCTTCCCGTAATCAACGGCACCGTCATTACGGGGACCAGCGTAGCGCACGGAGTGCAAGCGTAGGGTTCGGTTCAGTGGAAAAAATCTAAGGTTCGGCAGAAACCCAACCCCGTCAAAAAGCCCAATATTCAGCCCAATCCGAAGCCGAATCCTGGATTTGGTGCATCCCTAATTAAAACAGTAAGCTACTGTGAGATTTTAGCTGTAAATTGACATCAAAGGTTTACAGCTGTATACTACCATCCCTGTATGGATGTGATATGATTTCTATCTTTGTTGTCGGCCTGGCTCAGGTTAAACTTTTTGTGAAACATGAACAAACACAAACAATGAATGCCGTAGAACTTTCTTTTACTATCCGGTTTGACAGTCAGTTATAACAGAAAAAGGAACATAACTACCTTAAAGTAGATTTCTAGAAGACTCTTCAGGGCTGAATTTCGTGGTATCGGATCGGTGCATAAACTCCAGTCCTTTCCGACACCGATACCAGAATTTTAAGCGGTATCGGAGGCTTTTCGGACACTGGAATCAGTATAGGAACATTTCTACTTTTTTGTGTAGTGTTTGCAGGGCCTCTATGATAAAAAACTGCCTGGCACCTCACTCCAAAACTAATAAGGTATTAGTCTTGGAGTGAGGTGCCGTTTTTATGATTTTAGATCAATGTCTTGTAATTGGCCTCTCTGACCCTGCATTCATCCAAATCATAGAGGGGTCGTCCGGATCAAACAACATAACCAGCTCCATGCATTTCTCATTTGCTGGTGTATGAATTTGCTCCAGTACAAAATACACCGTGATTTGCCAGAGAAAATAAATCATCCTGTTTTATACCATTTACTCTAAAGCACAGCGGAGATGTCTTCAGGCTATTTCGAACGAGTAGTGGTCGTATAATTGTTATTCTTTGTTTTCCACAGACGCTGAAAAATGACTTCATGCTAATAGCGGCGTGATCCAAGGAAAATGGGAAAGATTGGACTTTCCATTGGATAACAAGCATCCTATTTTTCCAGGCTCGGTGTGCAGGGAACGCCGCTACGACTGCACGGTTAGCCGAGCGTCTCATCATTGATCTTTTGCTGATGTAGACTGTTTCTGGGGCCTTTTTCATCAGGGAAGGCAGAGAGAGAGAGTCTGGGCACCCTCCCCTCACCATGTCCCGTGCAGGCAGGCTGTCTATTGGTGGAAGAGGCCACCTGGGGCAAGTTTGGAGGTGTTGTTTATGCTAAAGCTATTACTCTTTGTCTGGGCAGCCTGCCCTGATAGCTGGACTGCTCTGCTGCTACTGAATTATTCAGCCATCCTATGTATACAAGCTGTCACATGTAGCTGAATGATAGGCCGATTGTCCAATTTAATTTTATTTATAGTGTCAAATCATAACAGACATTATCTCAGTACACGTTACAGTTACAGTAGGTCTAGACCACAATCTGTAATTTACAGAGACCCAACAATTCCCCAAAGAGCAATGAGGATTTTGTTACCTCAAGCCTAAATACTTGATAGGTACATTTATATCAAGGCTATATGGTGTATATATATATATATAGTTACATAATGAAATCTTGGAACTGTAATCCAAATATATCCTGTAGAAAGACAGAAGTCAAAGTGGTAACTTCTGCTTGCTCCTTTAAACAATCCCAGTAATAATGAAATGTCATGGCCTCATTTAACAGTCAAGACAGGCAAAACCGGGCTACACAGTCCACAACAGACTGAATGGTGACAACATCTCACATAGAGGTCCAGGCACCAGAAACCTTATAGTCTATCTGCCTCAAGAATAGCCACAGTCTGCTCCTCTGACCTATAATTGCATGTCATGGGATCTCAAGCATCATTTCATTCATTGCTGAGTTTATAAACTTCATTTTTTGTCTGTCACTATGAGTTTCCAGAAGAATTCACCTCAAACACGTGATCCTGGATTTTATTTCATTTCTATTTACACAGGGCCAACTGTGTAAATAGAAAAGAAGTGTGTGTGTGTGTGTGTGTGTGTGTGTGTGTGTGTGGACATTTGTCTGCATTCACTCGGCTCAGGAGAACAGCAGGGTTTTTCTTTAGGTGGAGGATCGAATCAGTGATGACAGTCTCATGACATCTTCCTCTCTATGACACACACACACACACACACACACACACACACACACACACACACACACACACACACACACACGGACACATGATGTGAACAACAGGTAGCAAAATGGCATACTTGATGGTGCTTATAATAGCATGAGATTTATCTTACACCAATTACTTATGTGTGTATGAGCAGAACAATATTACCTTCTCAAAAAAATATTTGTGTGTTTATGTGTGTGTGTGTGTGTGTGTGTGTGTGTGTGTGTGTGTGTGTGTGTGTGTGGACAAAACAAACAAACAAAAAATTAATAAATGAGATACAGTTGGTAGTTTTTGTATGTAAACAATGCACATCCCCTAACCACCTAGGTCTATACCTTTTACTTACTTCTATAAAAAGACAGAAAGAAATGGCTGCATCTCGTGTTTTAAATGCATGCCACATTAGTAAAAGGCTGGGCAGGTAGGCTACAGTGCGCATGCAGGCATCCCTCTCATTCCAGTACTACATACATATATGAATGGTCGGACTACTGGCAGCGTGGTTTGGGGAGGTGCGGGAAGGTGATGTCGTAAAGCTGAGTGTCGTAAACCAGGTGCGGAGAAGGGGAGGTGAAGGGGAGGGAGGAGAAGGAGGAGGGGGAGAGGGGGTGAGAGAGGAGGTGACTCTCCGGCAGCATTTAGACACAACGAAAGGATCATGGCGGATGGCCCCAGGTGTAAGCGCAGAAAGCAGGCGAACCCGAGGAGGAACAACGGTGAGTTAAACTACTTCCGACGCGGAGCTTTTCTTTCGGGGAAACGGTCTAGAGGCTGTTCTGTCTCCCGGTAATTTCACCGAAAAGTTTGGCAGCCCATAAGTCCGGTTTTTAGTAACTGAAAGTGCTGGGAAGTAGCAAGTGAGCGCTGTATTACAGCCCTATGTGGTGTACCGTTATACCTGGGTCGCGTCTCTCCCTCCGCCTAGCGGTCCGCTGCGCCGGGGACCGTTATACGCACCTCACCCTGTTAAGAGTGGACCAGCTTTTGTCTGCACTTTACACTTCTTTAGTAATTCAAATACACTTTCACCCTCTTTATAGACTCTGCATTCATTGATTTCGTTTTATTCTGTCGAGTTTTTGAGCCTACCACAAAACTCGGACCTGTTTCTGTGGGGAAACGGACTACCTGATTGTTATTGCGGACCTCGATAGACGGCTTGTTTTTAACACTTTAGGTTGAAAAAAACAACACGAGATGTAGCCTAGCTGTGCTTTAGTCAAAAAACGTCATGGACGTCGTTTATGTGTGTGAAACAGAGGGAACACAACTGTTTGGTTTGTTCTTCTCTTTTGCTCAGTCATAGCAGGTAGCGACGGGACACTGTTGCTGCGCTACAGGGGCTGACAAAATGCATTTTGCTTGATTTAATCCTGCCTGCTATATGATTCGAATTAGGTGTATAATATCGACGACACCATTACAATGTTTAAAAGGCAGACAAGAGAAGAAAATTGCGTGTTGTTGTGTTGAAGCACGTTTTGGGCAGGTCTCTTTTTTCTTCATCCTCCAACTTATTTTAGTTTTTAGTTCTGTGCTGCTCATACTGTTCACGTGAAATGTTTGAACTCGGGTCTTTGGTAGTAAAGTAACGACAGAAAGCCGAAAGTAGAAACATGGTTGGGGTAACAGAGGTTCCGGAGAACGAGGAATATCTCACGCGCTGTTTGTGTGAGCAGGGAGAGCGCAGCCCATATAAGGGCAGCGGATCCTCTCCAGTCGCGCGCTGGGAATCCTGATTCTTGGACGCGAGCGAACCTTTAAACACACTCCGTTTTTCTCGTCTATTCTGTTATTGCTTATTTTAATACATCCCGTATACTAATAATACAAGTCGATAGCCTAGCAGACATAATCTGCGTTTCGGTATGCGAAGCTCAACGGGGGATTTCACCCACCTTATTGTGCGTATTGTGGTGTGTGGTGTGTTTAGTAGTCTATAGGGCTCTCTTCAAGGTTACTTTTTAAAATTCTCTACTGTTTGTATTACACACGTACATGTTAATTTAGCTTAATTTCAAGGTAGGCTAAATCTAAAGGACTTTTGCGAGTTGTTAAGGTCTGTTTTCCTGCTACGTGTTCCATGTATTTACGTTGTGGGCTGTTGTGAATCCGTAGAGCGACAATTTCCACGGCCTTTACTATTTATAATTAAGCCTTTTTTTTTGTTGTCGCGGGTTTTGACAACATGTGTTGTCTATCAACTCATGCTCATGTGTTGAGCCACCCAGTTTATCTCAAGGGAACTGGGGCAACACAGGAAATTCTGCGTTATTTTGTCAAAACAAAACCTGCCATCACACAGATAGGCTATGGGATGGACGGATCGGTTAGTAATAGCCGCTACTTTCTGTGCTACTAAAAGCAGTAATTCGTGGGAGGAAAGGCGACCAAACGGTGTTTTCTTGTGCGGGGTCGCTGTCGTGTGAATTTCCTGTGGATAGCCTACCTGATGAGTGAAGAGTGGCATGTATTTTTCATTATTTTTTTTATGGGTGCGATCGATGCTTTCCACTGTCATCTCGTTCCTTTATGAGGGTGTGTTAAAGCTATGCATTCCCTCCCTGGAGCGTTTGTGCAGTTTAATATGTGCAAGGTATGGACACACCTTAAATAACGGTCCTGCTACCGAGGTGTGGACATGTCTCTGCCTTGTGATAGAAAGGGAGACTTCAGAATGTCTACCTGTCATTTGTTGCTTTCTTTCTTTCTTTTACTTAACAGGGTGTTATTAAATAATGACGCAGCCCTAGCCTATTGATATTTAAAGTCACATCACTAACCAAACAGATGTGTTCCCCCTGTTACTTTGCCTCATTTGCATTTGCTTCAAAGAGCCGTCAAGGTCTGCTTTTAAGTCTTCACTTCCTACCACCTTCCTGACAAGGCTGGGGATCTATCATGTAAATCAACATCTCTGCATTTTGAAGGGAATTCCTCAGTAAAGGCAGATTAAAGGCTGGTGTCGGTCTCTAGTTGTCATACCCTTTGGTTTTGTTGCAATTTTACAAACAAGTTGGCATTTTAATATGGGTGGCTGTCTTTTGGAGAAACCAACTCCAGCCTAATAGCTTACTTTTTCATAATGAAAAAAAAAGTTTCATTAGCCATTGCTTGGACTCTTATAATTAAGCAAGCCCTTAAGTTGTGCCCGGCTTTTTATGGTCCCTGGCGAGCAGGGCGAGCTGAGATCAAGGTGAGCTCCATTCCCCGCTGTAAACAGAGAGGTGTTAACAGCCTGCAGGACGACAGGTGTTTGCAATCGGCGGGATACTACGGCTTCCTTTTGTCGCTTCTCCTCACTCAGGCTCCCCTAAGGAATAGCAGCCGTACCCTGCAACGGTAATTTAACACAGCAATTTGGGAAAAGAGGAATGCACCCGGTGGTAACATTCTGGGGGCTGGGGGCTGTGCCGGGACAGCTTTGCACTCACCCACGCACGCTCAGTGGCTGGGGCTGACGCTTTCAGAACAGTGTTACAGAGACACCTTGAAATGAGTGTGCATACAGGTAGCTATAGAATTTCTATTTGTTTGACAATACCTCACATTTGTCTCATCCTCTAATCTGTCTTTCCCTCTTCCCCCCCCCCTCTACACCCCCTCTTTCTGAGGCATACTCGCATACACTTGCACCTTGGTGAATCAGCCATCAAATAGGGAAAATTAGGCTTTGGGCTTGGCACTTGGCAGCAACTCAAGTAATGTTGAAGAGCATGTTTATTGGCCTGGTAAAACTATACTTAAACTATGCTTAGTGCCCTGGACTCACTCACTCACTCACTCACCCTGTCTAAAAACGATTGAATACAACCACATGCTGTAAGTTTGTGGTTGAACAATTAAAAAAAGTTTGTTAGGTGAAACAAACAGTGTTATGGGCTAGTGCGAAGGCTTCGGAGGAGGTGGGGATTGGCTCTGACACTCCACATGCCACTTCGATGTTTTTAAAGGACATCTGTTTACATTTAAAAGATCCACCCCTGTTGTGTGAAGAGTTTAGCAGAGGAGGAAATTTTTCATTTATCTCACTGCTTTTCACCAACTTCCTCAGCAGCTTCATTTAAAAGTGCCAAGTAAGAAGAAAATCCCCCCGCCTCCGCTCTCTCTCTCTCTCTCTCTCTCTCTCTCTCTCTCTCTCTCTCTCTCTCTCTCTCTCTCTCTCTCTCTCTCTGTCTCTTCTCTCTCACTCCTCCTTCCAGAACTTGTCCTTTATTTTGGGGGGTTAAGACACAGTAGCCAGGGGTGCTGTTGATTGCCCCCTGACCTGGGCACCCATGCGTGCCTAAAGTATGACTTCACTTTCCCCCCCCTGTGCCATTGTGAGGCTTCCAGCATGTCCAATTGTGTTTGTGTTAAAGTATGTTCAATGAAAAGGGAAGAGAGGAGGAGGAAGGGGGAGGGGCAAGGGGTGTTGGAGCTGCAGCTTTTTTCTCCGCTCCCTCCTCCTCTCCGTCCAAACTGTGGGCTTTGCGTTCCCTGTGGAGCCGGGAGGGGGGATGGAGAGAGAGAGTCAGTGAGAATTGGCCGAGGTGACTAAAGAATTTTACAACAGGTGACAACTGGGGGACTGGTGCTGGCAGATGAAAAGCATGACACACATGGCAGCTATCTCCCAGACCTTTACAGATTTTAGGGTCAAATAGATATGATGTATGTTTTGCACATACATCAGCAAAAAAAAAATTGTAAAATTACTTTTAGATACCCCATTCAGGTAAAGATCACAACTTTTTACTTTTGTTTTTTTTTATCAACCCATCTGGGAAAGAAAAGTTGTGTTTCTGGCTAAGCTTCATCCCTCAACATGTCCATCAGGGTGGGAAAAGGCCTGTCCTCATCTGACCATTGGGCGGAATTAAAATGATGTGATGTACGACCACACTCCCACCTCTGTTAAGGCAGCTTAATGATTAGCTGCTCCCATGGAGGCTGAGAGCATTAGCCTATAAAAAGGTGCTCTCCCTTCGTAAAGAAGGAGTTTTAAACCCAGAGTCAGTTTCAGTAACCCCCTTAACTGCCCTTGGATGTGCTTTATTGGGGTTTGTGTGGCTGAATGCTTAAATGAACCATTGTGTGTTCAGGCTTTGGTGAGAAAGCCTGAGGAGAAAGAGCCTAGTTACCTTTGCAGTTTGCCTGCTCTACCTCATACACTTTCAGTGGCAGAAGAAAAGGCCCATTCAGCGGGCCCGGCATGGGGAGGGAAAGCCCTTTTCACACTCGGCTTGTGGGAAACTTCTCCTCCATACTGTGCATGCCATTTGCATATGACCCATTCTTTTCCCAAAGGTCCCCGTGAGGGAGGAATCCGCGGAACGTTTGCAGAATTCATCAAAATCCCTCTCTCACGCAGCCCTCCGGCCCTCAAGAGCCTGCTTTGCAGCACTCTCGTTTGACATTTTTTGTCTCGGAAATGTAGCTTGCGTCTGCGTCACGCTTGCTCGCTTTAACGTTAACGCCGACGCATCCCCGTGGCATTTATGTCCCATGTATTTTAAAAGTGGCAATGTGCTACCCAGTGTGCTATTTTTAATGTCAGGGTGAAGGCTTAATTTGGCACAGCAGGCAGGAGTTTCCCCAAATCCCCAACACCGGCCATGAGGGGTTCATCTGCATGACAGGACAATGTGATGGGCCGCACGCCTCGGAGGCTCCCTAACTGACGCTGACGCAGCCATCCGCAGATCGCCCAACACTCTCCCTGAAAGGACAAAAATATTGAGCACAGGGGGTAATACAGGGATGAGGCGGCGGTGGGAGCTTGTAGCGACGCATCAGCTCAGTGAACTGAACAAAAACACAACCGTTGCTCTGGGGCAAAATTTCCCCCCCCCCCAGATTAGCAGCCTGGGTTGCTTTTCGTCAGCGTTTCAAATCATGTGGGTACTGGAGTAACCACAACTGCTGCCTTGATGCGACACACCACGTGGAACAGCATCCAAACTGACATGCCTGTTATTGTTGTTGAATGAGTTGTGTTGGTCTGTAAAAGCTCTGTCAGCCTTGACCCTAGTCACTGATAGTGACACAGAGAGTGGGGTAGGCAAGTGTTTGTTGCAGTGCAATGTAGGGAGGAGAGCTCAGTTAAGTGTATCATGTGAGCTAACTGAGCAGAAAGCCTCCTCTGCCCTCCTCTCCTCTCCCCAGCTCCAAAGCAGTGAGTCATGGGCAGACAGGTGTGTTTGCAAGATGACTTAGAGCTCACAATCTCTCCAACTATGTTCTTCTTTTCTTTTCTTTTCTTTTCTTTTCTTCTTTTCTTTCACATTAACTGTCCCTTGATCCGTCTTGGTCTCTCCCTCCTTCTCAGCCCCACCCACAAGTGTGGGGGTGAGAGATAATATTCTCTAGTAGTGTGTGTATACTTGAGGGAGAGATTACCTCTAAATTGCCATCCTGGCGGAGGTAAATATTGTGTATGGTATGCCCAGCGCAGCTTGTTGATGTGTGTTTTTAATCATGTAGTTGGTGGCTTCTCTTCAGGTCCACAGTGAGTCCCCCCCCCCTCCCATCACTACTGCCACCTCCTTCTTTCCCTTCCCGCCCATCTATCCCCTCCCCTCACTTGTGGTCCTCAGTGGAGCGGTTAATGAAAAAGACTGGACTGACACAATAGGCAGAAGGCGGGCCCGGTGAGGGGCTCTTACGCCAGCTTGTGTTTATGGCAAAAACTCATCAGGGCAAACCTCTGCTGTAGCCTCACTTCAGACCACCTGACTGTCCGTTTGTGTCTTTTTGTTGTCTTTTTTTGACATAGATGTTGGATGTCTAGTCCATTTTGAAATGTGCTTGACCTTACTATAGTCTCACAGTGTCATTGTCTACAGGGATTAAATTAGATGACATCAGATGAGGAGTAATCCGTTGCCATGTATTGTGCCTTGAACACAGCCTAGTGGCTGGCTTTTTGCCAATCCGTTATGATGACCATATTGATTTTCCTCTCGGTAGCACACAGAACTGATAATGGCCTTCCTGAGGGGGTACGCATTCATATTCACATACCGATTCCAGTTGCACAGCCTGACTGTGATGTGACTGACAAATCAAGTGCCCCTCTCTGTCCCCCTCGTCCGTGCATTGAGCCAGCTAGGCTAGGCTAGCCCTGTGACAGCTCCGGCATATAAAAAAAAAAGAAAAAGAAAACCCTTAGTCACCCTGTTTGTTAGTCAGAGAGACGGCCGGCTGCTATGTTGAATGTCAACATGGATAAACATCCACACAGGATTAATGAGAGGAGAATGGTCAGCCTGAAAACAGAGGGGAGGGCAGAATGGAGGGAGGCATGGAGCATCCGCATCGCCCCATTTAACTCATGAGTGTTTTGTTGGGCTCCCCATGACCCCGCCAGTGTGACCTGACCAAAGGAGGCAGCCAAGCCTAGACACGCTCATCGACTGTTATAAGAGACGAGATACAGTATGTCTTTGTGAATGACAAATACAAAAGGCAAAGGAAGGAATAATGCTATATACAGCTGTATATACTGCATATGCTGTATTTCCCAACTATGTGAGGTCAGTTTCTTTCTTGAAGTTTGGATGCGGTTTCTTTAATGCTGTATTTCCCCTTCATTACCACTGCATGGTTTTGGTTTTCCATTAGCAAACGTTGTGGATAGTACCCGGTACCTAGTACTTTATGATCACCTTTGTTAAGGTTCCGAGTGAGCTGAAAAAGGTGGAGTTAAAACACTGCAGACCACTGATTGGTCAGAGAGAATCGTTACTAGCATGACAAGGAACATCCTGCACAAACCCAGCATTTTTTTTTTTTTTTTTTTTTTTTAAATAGCCAAGCTACCGTCAATAGCGACCGCAGTTTTTTTATTCAATCACCCCAGACTTGAAAAAAAATGACAGCCCATACACTACATACACAACGCCGTACTATTGACGAAGCGCAGACATCGTTGCCAATTAAAAGATTCAGCGGAATGTGTCGTGTGAATGTCTCAGGTGGGAAATGATGTTGAGGCAGTTTCACGCGGCGTCGCTATAGCGATCAGCTGAGAATCACACAATACAGCAAGGGGGTACTATCTGCAGTGGAAAACGAAGAGAGAAAAGTACCATCGGGCCAAACCATGCAGTGGATATGAGGCATAAGTTCTTAACTTACCGAGACTCAACAGGGCTGGCCCTGTTTGAGAAACCTGTCATTGAACGATGCATTCATCTACATCACTGCTTTATAAAGTGTATTCCCTTGTTTCATCACTCCGTATGTTTCTCACTTTTACCAGTGAGAAACACGTGTCGCTATTCCTTCTACTAATCTTAAGTATTGCTTAAACACAGAGGTAGTGTCACATTTAACCTTTTGGATTTTGATGTTCTGCACTGTGCGGTTAGGGTTGGGATTGTGTTCCTGCTAGGGTTGCAGCTGTATATCTTGATATGAAAATTGTTAGTAATGCCATGTACATTTGTGTTAGAATAATAATCAGTACCAGGAATTTGACTCCAGACAGAAATCCTTGTTTTTAGGGCAAGGACAACAAAGCTGAACAAGGTTATCATAAACATTTGCTTATCTATGGATATTTAGAAAAAAAAACATTTTTTCAAAAGGGAGACTTTTTACACATACTTCCATTAAAAGAAGGATGTGAAGTTTCAATTATCATAAAGCTTTTGTTCAACCAAAAAAGCTGAGACAGTTATCACACGTGTAATCTCATACCTTCCCAACTCTAGTTCTTGCTCTCGTTGACCAACCTGTAAATTTAGGCCGTTTACCGCACAAGCACCTGTGACACACGATCAACGGCCTTCTAGAACGAAGTACACGGTGCAGTTTTTGCTTTTTTTACACTGGGTCTTAACCCTCTTAGGAGACAGCACTCCTACTCAAAAAGCGATATTACAAATTTTCATTTTAAGGACATTTAAATACTATTTTATTCATATATTACGCTACTTTTGCAAACCCAAGAATTTTGTTGGTATGTTTTCACAAGAGATTTGAGAAATATTTCCGCTTTTGTATTCATATATTACTAGTTTGGTGAAGCCACGACTTCTGTCAACTCATTTCAAGCACCAAAACAATTGAGTGTAGGTATGTTTTTACGAGAGATTTGAGAAATTTCAAAACAACTTTTCCGCTTTAGTGCTACAAATTTTAGGGAGCAAATGTGGGCATCACTAGACTGAAAGCTGGGTTTGTTTTGGGATTATTTGGATATGAAACACATTGGTGTCAGGTTTTATGCAAATACCCTTAAAAGGTGAATTCAAGAAGAAGTGTAAAAATGCCGTGAAGACCTCAGAGGGTTAATGACTCTGGGAACTAGAATTAAGCCAGTGACCTTTGACCCTTACTCAGCCCACCTGTCTGTCCTGGCTCAGCTCACCACTGCCAGCGTCTAGGTGTTTACAGTCAAAACATACTGGGGCCTCCCCGAGCACGTTCCACAAACACACAACATGTGTGGGTGTAATGTGTGTGTTGTACGTACCGAAGGGAAGGGAGTAGATAGATGCCCTCGGATCTCTGTAGCCAGGCGATCGTACCTCTGTCTTCTTAATCATGCTGACAGGGCCCTCCCCTCTCTCGTTACACTGGCGCCAGCGCCTTTTGCCTGCAAGTCAATGAAGCGTGGCCTTTAATTGATCCTGTTTGGAGTTGTACGACGCTATCAATTAGTGCTTGCTCATCACGTGTTTGTTTGTTTGTCCTGCTGTGCCCATCATAACGCCCATCATTAGTTGTATGATCTGTTTGCTGCATGCCAGTGTGCTTAGAACATCAGCAAAGCCACACGTTACTGCCACCCCCCCCATCAGCTATTTGCCTCCGCTTTCCTTCTCTGACCCTCTAATTCTTTTCTCATTAAGCGTCACACTCTTTGGCTCCCTATGTATTCTTCCCTTTTTGCTATCTCTCTTTCTCCCATTTCTCTCTCTCTGGCAGCTGCCTTGGCTCTGATTCTCCCAACACCAGCAGGTGCTGTAGGCATGCAGCAATTCAGCTGTACAGCACTCATAAATAACACCTGACAAAAGTATGAGAGAGCCAGAGCTACAGCCAGAGTGAGAGGGAGAGAGAGAGAGAGAGAGAGAGAGAGAGAGAGAGGCGGAGATTGAAAGTTTCCTCTGGCAGGAGAACAGGGTGTGGCCCACGGTCAAATGCTGGCCTTCTCAAGAAGGACATGTTCAGAGTAGAGAAAGAAAACGTGAGAGCGGCAGAGAAAAGAGAAAGAACGTGAGCTTTTTTCACTGTAAATGTGTGAATGTGTTGCTTGTTCTTCTGAAGTTTGTGCTTCCCCTCAATGCCAACTTTTCAATAAACCCCTCATGCAAATTTCTCGTAAATGGATCTTTTTAGACCCAAGGCCAGCACTAAGTGACTTGTTAAAGAGGAACTTGAATTTGAAGGAAGGGAGCGTTATCTTTACTGTAATTAGGATGTAAGAGCTTGGAACAATGTTAATTGTGCTCTAAAAGAGGTCAGGAAAGGAATTATATGCACACTTTTATAATCATCGTCAGTAATGAACCAGCACTCGGAATAAATGAACCCATAAATCAGCCCTGATCAAGGACTATTAATAAACACAGCTCATAATCAAATCGGGGCTGTCTCTTTGTCATTTTATGCTCTCCAAATCCACCGACCCCAGAAACACATCCTGTCTCATCAGAAGCTATCGATCAGCTTCTCAGGGCGAAGGTTAGTTTGTCATTTTCTCTTGCATCGCCGTGAACAAAACCAGGAAGTGTGTGAGAGATTACGGCCCAGGATGCAACCTGAAAGCCCCTTTATCTCTGTGAAAACAAGAGGCTTCCTGCGGTCCTGCTCCCATCCAGGCCACCTCCCCCTCCTTCACCTACCCGGCCCCCAGCACCTGTGGCAGCCTATTTAAGGCTCCTCGTCAGGGGCAGCAGAGACCACAAACCGGGGCAGAAAACATGAAAGCCTGGGAAAAATAATCCACCCTATTGCTCAGCTCTACTGTAGACCCGTCTGCTTCACACCACACAGAGGGCAAAGAAAAACAGCATCTCTCTTCAGACACATGTCAGCTGGGAAAGGAAAGGTCGCTTTTCTTTCTGCAGAGTACCTCGCTATCCTGTTGAGACTTTGGCTAAAGAACACTACGACTGTGTCAACCCAGTTGCTCCCAGTGCTTCCAGTCACTTCTGACTTGTCCATAAAGAGTAAAAAAAAGTGTGTGGGCACAATGGCTTACAGAGAAAATAGTCCCATCATATCAGTGTCATTCTTACGAGGAACTTTGTGACTTGTCTTAACATTATTACATTACATTACATGTCATTTAGCTGACACTTTTATCCAAAGCAACTTACAATTGCCATATATGTCAGAGGCCACATGTCTCTGGAGCAACTAGGGGTTAAGTGTCTTGCTCAAGAACACATTGGTTGATGTATCGCAGTGGGAATTAAACCCAGATCTCCCACACCAAAGGCATGTGTCATATCTACTGCTCCATCACCACCCGTGACCTGTGTGCCTCTTTTGTTCAGATTTAGTGAAACAGTTGCCAAATCCTCTGAAATATCCCTCCTCTTCCTTTCACCAGAAGATGTCTCACCTGGTGATTTTGATGAGTAAGCAATGGTACATCAAAATCTCGTTGCTCACCTAATGTTGTGTGGTTAACCCAAAAACCCTAGCTACAGAAAAACACTCCCTTGCTCCATTGAGTTGCTGCCACAGCTGGCAAGGCTGGTTTGTCTTGACAGTATCCTGCGTTGAATTTCAATGACCCCCGTCTTTCCCCCCCCCGGTCTTATTATGCCATCGCTGCTAACTGGCTCCTATTCACTGCAGTGTCCTGACTTCCCAGAGGGGCCTAGATAAACAAGGGCTATTCAGTCCCTGAAAAGCCCGCCCCCTGCCAGCCTTGGTCTCTCCTTGTTTCAGTGCCAGGCTGCAGCGCGTCTCGCTCGCCACCGACGCCAGCAGCAGTGTGGCACCGTGCCATTGATTCTTCTGCACCACACAGCACACTTTCAGAGAGATTAAACTTAGACTTGACTGTGATGACACGATAAATGATGTGATGAACGGTGGCCGCTAATGCGACGTATGAATGATGAGGAAGCCTGGAGTGGTGCAGGGACAGGGCGCCTATGTGCCTTTCTGCACGTGTGCAAAAGGTTTCTGTGTTAATATGCACTGTGTGTGAAAGAGGGAGCCGTTATCTGTAGGTGTGGTGTGCTGTGATGTTGCAGGCCAAGCTGACTTCCTGTTGTTACAGTCCATCAGGGAGATCAGGGGTGGGGGATGCTCCCATGAGACTACCCCGTGAGAGTCACATGGTCTGGCTGCAATGCATTTAAAGGCCATGTTTTTTGTGTCTTTCTGTGTGTGTGTGTGTGTGTGTGTGTGTGTGTGTGTGTGTGTGTGTCTCAGTGTGTTAAGCGTCGTTTGTGTGTGCATTCCTGACCTCCACCTGAATTCTGACCTGAGTGTGAACTGTCTCTTCCTGGCTCCTTTTTTTGGGGGGGTTTCATTTTCTGCCCTTCCCTCCATCCTTCCTCCCAATCAACAGATCTCGGAGGAAAACCACACATCTCTCCAGGGTGCCTGTCTCGTTCCCTCTCTATCTCTCCTAACCAGATGTTTGAAAGCTGTTTGTTTGTTTATCCAATGGAAGTCACTTTGATTGATGCCTGCTATAAAACTGTGCTTGCACGCTGATGCCACATACCTCTGTATTAGGGTGAAATACTTTAAAGGGAGACTCATATAAATCAAACAAAAGTTAAATTGCATCAGAAGTTGTCCACAGCCGTTGTGTTTGCTGGCGACTGTAAACCATAGGTAAGCAAGAGGGACAGTTTCCCCTAGACTGTAATGGCCCTCCTGTCCAGCCCACCTCCATCATTCTCCTGACTCGCCAGCTAATTTAAAGCAGTGCCCTTCTAATCGAATGGCTGTCTGATAAATCTACGAATCAGGACAGATGTCCGCCGGGGTGTGGCAGTGACACAGCGTCTAGACCGAGCTGAGAGGTGAGCAGACGCCTCCCAGCAGGATTCAGATCCAAAGGAATCTCATCCCTTTACTCAGCTGGTTGTGTCTGCTGACGTGGAGCGGCATTTTAACCGAATCTGTTCCACCTGAGTGTCTGAGGGGGTCAAGTCCTCAGGAGGACAGGGAGAGTCTCTCAGCCCAATGTGGATCATTGTGGACACACAAACAATGATTCTGAAGTGCACTCTGAGAAAATACCATTAGAGTTGATTGAAGCGTTATGGTAACAAGGTAGCAGGCTTGTATTTGGGTCAGGCTTTATCTAGCCCTCTTCTTAGGAAAAGGCAAGAGGCCCAGGGGCTGAATTCCACCTAATAATTGTATTGCCTCGCGACAGATAACACTGATGTAAAGCTGTTTATTGTTGATGATGAGTCTATTGAACCCAGCCATGCTCGTTCTCTTGTCCTTGGGGAGCTTATCCCTCAGGCAGGGCCGGTTGTGTTTTTATTAAAACCCAGGTTTAAATGGGCCGGGTCCTCTGATCGACAAGCAGATTAACCAACTGATAAAACATACATCACGATATATATAGAGAGGCCCCCTCTGAGACTCCGGCTATTAATATACAAATATGGAGGATTACTGTCTGCTTGTCTCCATGGTCGTGGAGAGGGGATTAGGGTCCTGGTCCAGACAGATTGGATTTAATGTGTGTAAGACTAAACGATTGCTGTACTACAAAGCCCTTATGTATGTGCGGACCGATCTCTGCTCTATGGCTGAGACTCACAACATCCTGTTGTGTTTGTGGATCAGTTACATCTGTTACATTTGTGTGTCAGTTCTGTTCAGAAAGAACCTATTAAAGTATTATCGTTGGATCCTCTACTTTGGTGTACCATGCCGCTTAGTCAGTCATCTGCAATTCCACATTTTTGTGCTTCACATCCTGTACTAACCGTATTTGCAGTATTATACAACATTTGTTTGCTCGACCAAACATGCAGGTTTGCAAGCACGAATTTGAGGGCCTCTTTGTAGCATTTGTGTACTTTCCTGAAAAGAGACAACTACGCCTTAGCGTATGCTGTATACTTTTTTAATACTCAAACTTTCTTGATAATCATAAATAGTATCAAAATGTACATTTGTTCACCCATAGGCACAGCCTCGTGTCACAGTTAAAGATGCACATAAAAGCTGCAAAGATTAATGGATTCATTTTAGTTGTCAACTGTTGAATTAATCACCAACTGTTTTAATAATCCATTTTTTGGTTTGAGTCATTTTTTATGAAAAAAAGAAAAAAATCTCTACTTACAGCTTTTTAACTGTAATTATTTTCTAGTTTCTGAGCTACCTCTGAGAAGATAATCGACAGATTGATTGACAGTGGAAATAAGTGTTGGTTGCAGTCCTAAAAGAGAACTTTTTTTACTAGTACACTGAAATGTTGTTTGAAGCAAGCCTGTAGATGCCTAATTAAGGATAACAACTATTAAGTATAACACTATATAAGACACAAAAATAAGATAAATATAACAAAATCAATACTGTGTATACACAGATTAAATTACTAAAATGTCCAGTTTGTTGGATGGGTGGCGACTGACTTATAGTGTGTATGGCCGTCATAAATGTCCACGTGTGTGTGTTTCCAAAGCCTTGCAGATAGTTGTGAACCTGTCCAGTTTGACAGAACAGTACCTTGCGCCAAACTGATGCACAGCCTTTATAAAAAGGCCGTTCTCTCACAATTGGCATGTACCTGTACATACCTTTGCTATTGAGGATACCCTTACGTTGTCTATGGACGTCTCAGTGACATTGAAGTCTGAAACAGATCAATTTGGACCCAAAACAACAGAACAGGAAACACACACACACACACACACACACACACACACACACACACAACCACACACACAAAGCACAATCATATGACTCTCTTAACTTACAATCAACAATTTCATAGTCTACAGCATGTGCGGCACTGAGAAATTAGTCCCAGTCTGCCATACATATTGTTCAGTCTAGCAACTAATGTGACTCCATTTCAGCCTGACGCACTATTAAATTGACAAATTACTAGATAATGCACAAAAATAAGGCTCCTTTAAAAGCACAGACTTAGATTAAAACACTAATCAGAATAGTTAATATTCTTTTTACTCCTATGAGAATATGTATTCTGCAGAAATATGCATTTCCTTCAAGACGTTCCTCTCTCTATTCCCAGTGATGCGAGGAACTACAGTATGTGCTTGGAAGCTCAGGAGTCACCATGCTCACATTCTGCAGAAGCAGTGAAACAACTCCAGCAATTTGTTAGTCCCAACTTCTCCTTCAGCATTAACTGTCGCCAGAGGGGAATCCTCATAAAGACAGACGCGGATCTTTAAGGGAAGATGGATTAATGCACAGACACAGAGGTGAAATTCCCAGTGGGCTACAAGTGACTAAACTGACTATGGCTGTAATCACTAAAAAGTGAAAACATGTGTAGTATCCTGTCCCACAGATGTCCTAGAGATAGCACTTGGTGTGTGTCCTTTACCTGTTTTAACATGCGGCCCACACAGAAACAACACACACACACACACACACACACACACACACACACCCTGGGCTGTTTATCCCCAAGGGCGACCAGCTAAAGGAGAGAGAGACCCTTAATCATGTCCCTGTCCCATGTCCTCGTTATCAGCCACGATTAATGAGCTCTCCATTAATGAAAAAAACAGAAAAGGAACAGGAGGTGCCAACCCCTCCTGTAGAAGAGAGAGAGGCAAGGTGGGGAGGGTGTGTGTGTGTGTGTGTGTGTGTGTGTGTGTGTGTGTGTGTGTGTGTGTGTGTCAGGGGGGCTGATAGTAAACGCTCCCCAGGTGCAATGACATCACCCTCCAAGGTAGATGTGATAACTGTCACAACTCGCTTTTGTTCAGGATGACAGAGCGTTTGTGTTTGTTTAAGTGTGTTTGCATGCATGTGTGTGTGTGTGTGTGTGTGTGTGTGTGTGTGCATGCGTGTGCGTGTGCGTGTGCGTGTACATGTGGCCCCACACACAATACTGTGTTTTGATTGTTCAAACCCAACCTCTTGGGTTTAATCCGTTTTGCCTTTGTATATCTGTCTTCCTCTTTTGTCTATGGTGGCTATATGGCGTGAGGGAGGAAGGGAGGGAGGCGAGGGATAAGGAGCGCTTGATGAGACAGTGGAAGAGGAGGAGGAGAGGGCGGCAGGTGCAACGGACACCCGGCACAATCACCGCTGCTCGGCAAAAGCGGCGACAGGAAATCAAGGTTGTCTTGGCAACCTGGCACTATCGATTAAGCGCGGCCGTCTCCGAGCTCACATCAGAGTCCCGGTGGAAATGGTGATGCGTTGGGTTTCAGGAGAGGAGAAGAGGGGAAACGAGTAGCACGTAAAGAGAGAGGAAGGATGAGTATAGGTGAATGCATCATGTGTCTCCCCCAACACTTTGGCTCAGGCCTCCTTAATTGGACCTGAGCTCCATGTTGCTCTGAATCTCTTCCAGATCTATGAATGCAGAGTATTTCTCATCACTAAGTCATTTCCATGGTCGAGGCCTTCTCGGAGGCACTGCAAACCTTTAACGCGCCCGTGTGTCCCTCCCTCCGCGCGTCTGTCTCTGTATACGGGTCAATGAGAGCACAGTTCTCTCAGTGTTTCCAGGCCATTAGTTCACATTGTGCAGTTTGATTTAGGGACCCTGTGGCACACATGAAGAGTTTACTTTCCTGTCTCTGTGGTGCAAACCCCTGCGTGCACACAGTGATTTCACCATGATTGTACACCGAGGTGGTGATGTTGCACAGAGGTAATCGATACGCAGTATTGACTTGTTAGGGAGGAGTATTTTTGACTGATACTGCACTCAATTGGTGTATCTTAGACAGGCCATGTCTCTTTCACACTCGCTCCCCCTCCCTCCCTCCCTCCCTCCCTCCCTTTTTCTTTTTCTTTCTTTCTTTCTCTCTCCTGGCAGAAGGTGAAATCGCCCTCTCCCAAATCTCTAGCAGATGTGTCCTCCCTTTCTCTCTCTCTCTCTCTCCCTCTCTATCTGTCATAAGCTATGTTTCCATCCACTTGTCAATCGAATTATCTGAAGTTCGGTAAAAACATTCAAAGCCAACGGCTTTGAAGCAAATAAAACAGTGCGTGATGACGTCATCGAATTGATTTGAGACATCTTAAGGTGTTTCCATTCATTTTCACACTGAATCACACAACACTCAAGCCAACATTTGGGAACAAAGTTTGCTATCCAAAATGGATCGCGCCGTCAACCTACAAATGATCAATATTGCACAAGTTGTAATAGTGCTTATGTGCCAGCTGATAGCGACATATCAAGCTACAATAAAAAACAATGACGCTATCAACACATTGCTATGATGATGCAGATGATGAGTAAATGCCTGACGACAACGGTGGCGACCTGTGGTGTGGGAGCAAGAGCGCTCCAAACAGTTCTGGAAGACCGTGGTTTAGAGACACTTCACGGAAACCCTTTGGTTGAAGCATTTTCGGATTTGAGCTGTTGCGTAATTTTAGTGGCCCGTCCCTTGACCCAGATAAGCCACGGCCCTCCAGTTCCAATTGAGAAGCGTATTACAATTGCGCTCCACAAACTGGCTACATGCGCAGAGTACAGAGTGGTAGGCAAAACGTTTGGGGTCAGCAAAACCACCGTGTGTTTACGGCGTGTGCAATGCCATACGAACGAGGATGATGCAAATGTATATACTTGTATAGACTACCTACCTGGAGTGGATGAGGCGCATGATATCTCGCTACGTAACTCCAGAGCGCACCCTGTGCCACAGGTGTATGACGCAATAGACGGGACTAGGACTGAACGATTAATTGCATTTGCGATAATCTGTTTAACCATAAAATGACCTAAAACATAATCGCAATTCATTGTTTCCATCAGCGTTTATCGCATAAGCCGTATATCAGTCAAGAGAAAATCTGATGAGACCAATCATCATGAAATTCAATCGAATTTTACTGTTTCCATAAGTCATTTTTCATTCGATATCACTTAATTCGCATAAAAACGTGTGGATGGAAACATAACTATACACACACATTTAGACACAGGTGATCATCCAGATTGTTTTTTTAAAAATGATTTCTTTCCTCATTTGTTATAATTTGCATTTTTTACTTGATTTATTTATTTCTGTCGGGACTGTCTGGTCCATCATCCAACCGACACTTGTGAGATTGGTAGGGTGTGTAGCTGGAGGAGATCTACTGCTATCTTCTTATTGAAAGGACAACAGTACAAAACTCTCCCTGTCTCCTATCCCTCCCTCTCAATCGCTTCCTCCTACCTCCCGCGGCCAGTTGAACACAGAGCACTCCTCTGTCCTGCCATCATGTGGCTTTTATGGCCTGCTTAACCCGTAGCTATCTGCTGAGCCAGGCTCTTCATTGTTTCACACCACGCTTTCAGTATCTCAATTTTGGCTCAGGCACTTACAGAAATAGTTATATTCAGTTATATATACTTAGCTACAGTTTGGTAATTATTCATATTTGCTTTCTTACCGAGTGTCTGTTTGGTAACATTAAGCTGCAGCTAGAAGCCAGTTTTAGCTTAGCTTAGAATAAAGACTGTAAACATGGGGAAACAGCTGGCCTGGCTCTGTCCAAAGGTAGCACAATCTGTCTAGTAGCATCTCTAAAACTCCCTTATTAACATGTGATATTTTTTCTTTCTTCTAAGAAAAAAAAACCCAAGAGTAAAAACAATAATTTGCGGTTTTACGGGGAGTTATACGGGCTTTACGCCGGACTATTTCTCGGGCGGGCGTAGTGATTTCCTATCACTGCGTCAGGCCAATAACAATAAATGTTCATTAGTAAGCTTTAGAGGTGCTGGTGGGTGGATTTTCCCACCTTCAGACAGAGCCAAGCTCCAAGCTTTCTGTTTCCCGCTGCTACTAGCCTTTATGCTAAGCTAAGCTAATGGGCTGCTGGTTGTAGCTCTATACTAAACTGTACAGACATAACAGTGGCATCACTATTGCACTCTAACTCAAGGAAAGAAACTAAATATTGAACTGTTCCTTCAACCTCTGCGTCCCAAATCAACATACATGTATTCTATCCTATTTACTATCCTATTTATGATTTTTTATATATTCTGTATGTGTGCTGTGTGTCTGATATTTTGCTGCTGTAGCACCGCAATTTCCCAATTTGGGATCAGTCTATCTAATCTAATCTAATCTAATCTACAACATTAGCTGGTTTTTATTCTGTCTCATTGTTGCTACTTGGGAAGTCACACAGCCAGCTAAAATATGGTACCTTCTCAGCAGTGTAGAAATGCTAAAGGCTACGTTTCACAGCTTGCTTCTCTGCTCAGTCAGCACAAACAGCACTGTTAAGCGTGATTTATACTTCCGCGTAAAATCTGCACCATGGCTACCTACGTAGGTACGTGGAGATACGGACCCTACGCCGTAGCCTGACGTGCGGTTCTCGAAAAATGTAACTACACGTCGATCACATCGATTGATAGGGACACTTTGATATTGTTTCCTGTATGAACCAGTAGTGTGCATGCATCACTCAGTGAGTCATAAGTCATAACTATTAACCGCAACCGGCAGGACTTGGCGCCGTAACCAACGCTGTTATTACAACAGTGACTGAGTTTATACTAAAGTTCAGCGGTGGAATGTAACTAAGTACATTTACTCCAGTACTGTACTTAAGTCCAAATATTGAGGTACTTGTACTTTACTTGAGTCTTTTCTTTTCATGCCACTTTCTACTTCTACTCCGCTACATTTCAGAGAGAAATATTGTACTTTTTACTCCACTACATTACTCTGACAACTCTAGTTACTAGTTACTTTACACATTCAGATTTTTGCACACAAAACACGTAGTTTATGAAATACAATGTTTTCTTATGAATTAAACTACCCAGCAATGTACAGGCCTACAAGCCCAGCTGAGATGATTAGCTGATTCAACACTTAGTTGATTGACTCAACTGTTGGATCGTTTCCAGTTTCTATAATGGGAGAGTTTGTCTGCATTGAGCATTGAGTTTACTTTAAGTACATTTTCCTGATGATACTCATATACTTTTACTTAAGTAACATTTTCAATGCAGGACTTTTACTTGTAACAGAGTATTTTTTACAGTGTGGTATTAGTACTTTTACTTAAGTAAAGGACCTGGATACTTCTTCCACCTAAAGTTAATAGTGCTTAATTAGACGCAGCAGTCAGACTTAGAATGAACACATGATCAGGTGAGAATAGAACTGAACACAACAAAAATCTCACTCAAGACAGTAATGTCTCACTCAAGACTTTAGGGGCGCCTAACATCCCAACTCCCCTCTCATCTCGCTTTATTTGGGGCTATTCTGGGCTGGACTAATGTGGCGCGGTGCTGCGTGCTGAGTGAGTCAGCGGTCATTAGGGCGTGCAGACAGCACTCTGCCGGAGGCCACAGGAGCCAGTCAGTCTAATGATGAGGCCAGGGAAGAGCGCTCAGGACGTCCAATAGCTCCATCCAATTAGCCTTCCCCCGGCCCCGCCCATAGTCACCGTTTACTTTGACCACGCAGGACAGCTGAGAGACACACATTAAGGTCTCCTCATGGATGAAAAAGATCTACTGAGTGCTTCTCTTCAGCGGTGGAAGAAGTATTCATCCTGTATTGAAGTCAAATTACTAATACCACACTGTAAAAATACTCTGTTACCAGTAAAAGTCCTGCATTGAAAATGTTACTTAAGTGAAAGTGTGTAAGTATCATTAAAAAATGTACTTAAAGTATTAAAAAAGTACTCAATGCAAAAAAATCCTCACACTTTACAAAGTGGAAACGTGTGAAAAGTGTTTAATGGTCTAATCATCTCAGCTGGGCTTGTAGGCCTGTATATTGTTGGGTAGTTTAATTTATAAGAAAACGTATTTTAAAAACTACATGTGTTTTGTTTGCAAGAATCTTAGGTTGTAAAGTAACTAGTAACTAGAGCTGTAACAGATGAATGTAGTGGAGTAAAAAGTACAATATTTCTCTCTGAAATGTAGCGGAGTAGAAGTAGAAAAAGCATGAAAAG
>NC_050195.1:14198261-14240761 GCF_008315115.2 Sander lucioperca | reverse complement strand
TTCCCAGCCCTTGTCACATGACCAATTCATGTTCCCATGACGACTATCCAAAATTCTGATACCATGGAACCAGCACTGGAATAGTTTTGATTTTTAAAGTGGCAGACTGAGCCCATAGAACATGTGTATTGTATTCAGATAAACAATTTGTTTAAAATGAAAACAAGTCAAACTAATAATGAATGTAATGTTTTATTTAGCAGAATTACATTGTGTTGTTCTATCCTATCCAGTATTTCTAAGATGATTTTTCCACTGACCATCCTGTGCCACCCTACTTAAAAAATCCTGGAATCGCCCCTGCGTCCCACAGCCTGTTCTGCTCTCCCAGCCCACAATGGCTACCGAAGGACGCCTGTCAACATGGCTGAGTAAGCTGCGCTGCCATGGCACAGTGTCCCACTGCCACTCGTCCCTTCCTACCAACAGCACTCCTTAAATGCACCCTCCTCTCTGGTCCCTGTTCTTCCCTGTTTTGATTTTTTCTCTCCCTCTCGATGCCTTTCATTTTCTCCCAAGGTGGATCAAAGAAATGAGGTCTGTGGAGGCGTATGGAACCAGACTCTGTGTCAACAAGAATGCATTCTCCGCTTCTTACTTAGCTGGAGTTTACTGTGGAAAGAAATCCCTGTACAGCTTCTGAACACTATATATTCAGTTACAGTGGTCGCTGAAATCCAGTGAATCTCTTTGCCAAAATATCCTCATCTTACACCATGTTGCACTTAAATGTAAGCCACCAATATATCTATTCTTTCAGCCACCAGCTCATCAGTCTAACCTGATATTCTACCTGATGTCCTCTTCTCATCCCTCTCTTTGTCCTCCCGTTAGCATCTCTCTCTCCCTCCCTCCCTCCCTCCATCCCTGCCTCCAACACCGGGCACTGGGCCAGAGGTGCTAAACAGCGTCTTAACCTGGTGTCTGAGTCTCGACTCATCCTTTATTCATTCCCATTAAAGGAGCATGAGCGTTGTTCTCTGCCTGTAGCCGCTGCTGTTCCCCCCTCCATTAGAAAGACAAACGGCCGCAGTGCGAGTGTATCTACCTAGTCTTCCGTACATAACTAATGGGTGGGGCGTGAATGAAATATGCATGGTGGGGCTCTTCTGATACCTGTGAGTCCAGTTTGTGACAAGACAGACCATATGGTGAGGCTGTACAATACAGGGGTATGGGTGTTAGAAAAAAAAAGTCTGTACGTACGTCTTGAGCAGTATTTTTCTGATGTCATAAAACATGTAAATATATATATTTTGTTTGGTACACCAGTGAGAATTCAACCCACTCTGTATTCAGTTTAGATCCATGTTCACATACTTACTAGTAATTGTTTTCTAAATTTGGTCTCAAGCTACTTTCAAAGTGGCATAAGAATGTGGTAAAATCATTGACATCCTCATTTTAGGAAGCTTGCAATCATCTTGAAATATTGATACTGTAAAACAGAGGCACAAAGACACAAAAACAATACCACGCACACTCCCAGAGTACACATGTGCAAACAAATGCCTCCAGCAGTGCCATTTAGCTGGCAGTGTGCCAAAATCGTCTTTACGATATAAGCCCTGAGGCTCTCTTATATAGTATCTCATGTAGAGTACACACACACACACAGACACAGGCCAAGCAATATCAGCATCGCCCACCTTTACAACCTTGTTTCCCTGTGAGGAGCCTGTTTGTTTGGGGGGAAAAAAGGAAAGATAAAGAGAGGAGGGCAGCAGACGATGGGAGGAGAGGAGTGAGATAAAGGTTAAAAATGGTGATGAAAATGGAGAAAAGTGCTACGCCAGCGACTCCGGCAGGGAGACAGACAGGAGTGAGCATTTCTGCCCCGCTGGTGGAATTTTGAGAGTGTAGGGAGGGGTGTGTGTGTGTGTGTGTGTGTGTGTGTGTGTGTGTGTGTGTGTGTGTGTGTGTGTGTGTGTGTGCGTGCGTGCGTGCGTGCGTGCGTGCGTGTGTGTGTGCGTGCACGTGCGTGTCTGCGTATGTGTGTGTGTGTGTGTGCGTGCATGCGTGCATGTGTGCGTGCGTGCGTGTGTGGGACAGGTATATTGAATGTGTGGACTGTCATCCTTACAGTTTCTCTCTCTCACTGGACTGTACTTGCAGCATCTCAAGCCATTTACATAAATGGTACAATGTGTTGCAGACCAAACAAAGATCATTGATGATTGTTGGAACTGAGAGATTCTATTGTGTATTATTGCATCTTTGCATTTGTATGCATTTTCTGTGTCATATGGTGTGTGTGTACACAAAATATGTGTTATGTTCAGCAGAGGTAGGCGGGGGATTGGGTGAGCACCTGAGCAGTAATCCAGCCAGTTAGTTTTGGAGGAGCCATTTAAAATGAGCGGAGGCATTAAAGAGAGGTGGCTGAGGAGGTCAGGACTTTCCTTTAATCCTCACAGTGCTGCTGCCAGAGGAGAGTGACGGGGGCAGAGAGGCTGCAAACGGCACTACTGTCACCGTGTGTTTTGGAAGGCCTGGGGCTGGCACTGTGCCACTGTAACACTGTATATTAAATAAACACCGGACACTAATTATAGTCAGTTAGAATGACACTGAGGTGACATAGCTGCACAAATACAAACACATAACCACAGACCAGATGTGCAGTATATGAACCCTCAGATGTGTGTAAAAAAAAAAAGCTGGCATCTGCAGAAACATGTTGTCACACACACACACGGCCAGGCAAAAATCAGAGCTTAAAACAACAGTCCAGCTTTTTCAGATATCACGCACCATCCTATTGTTTCACAGAGACCTCTCTCATTAATGAACAAAACTATTGTGTATAGAGGTCCAGATCAGCCACACACACACACACACACACACGCACACACACACGCACACACGCACACACACACACACACACACACACACGCACGCACACACACACACACACACACACACACACACTAATCACCAGCCCCATGTATAAGGGGCATTACAGTAAAGTAGCAGGTGCCTGTCCATCGCAGCAGAGCACCAGCTGATTTGATGGTAATCTATAATCTGAAAGGCTTTGATGCCACCAGCGTGCTTATCAGCCAGGGTTGTTTGGCCAGGCTCAGAGCGCTAGTTTTAAAAGGATGACAATGTTGCGCGATTAACCTTTGGTGTTTTTTGAAAAGCAGCTTCATTGACGCTGTTTTTATTCAACCATGAATGGGTTGATGGTTGTATGGGGTATGGGGTATGTGTGCGCACGGGCATTTCACTGTGGGGAGTTTTTGTGTGTTTTTTTGTCAGTTGATGGGTGCAATGTCACATTACAAAAATATATGTAATGACTCATTTAGGCCCGACCTGAGGCTTAAAATTATTTCCTAAGATTTTGAATCTTTTGCTGTGCTGTTTGTTTTGTCTTTAGTACAGGATACTAGTGATAGACCGATTATCGGGCCTGGCTGATTATCGGGCCGTTTTTTTGTCAGTTAGCAGATGATCTGTATCACGTTTTATTTTCCTGATAACTGATAACGTGAATGAATTAAAAAGTGTTGTACTTTGGCTCTGCTACAGCTCTGTGTCTGTCCCTCTGCTTCAGTTTATCTCACCACTGAGTCTGACTTCATGTCCCCCCCCACAACACTATCTGACTCTCTGTTATTGGGGATTATGGTGAAAGTTTCTCATTTATTAAATAATTGCTTAAAGCATTTAAACTAAGTGTTGTGTTGGAGTTTGTAACATTTCAATATCCTAATTTTGACCTCAAGATTTTCATTTTCACTGTAAATACATATCGGTTCCAAATATCAGTTATCGGCTTCATTAACCACTAATGATTGGTATCGGTATCAGCTTTGAAAAAACAGTATCGGTCGATCCCCTACAGGATACCCAATCTGTGCTGGTAATTCAGAGTTAAACAGGCAGGCTGCCTCCTAAACATTATACACGAGAATGCGTTGTTGATTTCACGTGTCTATCAGGTATTCTTCCACCCCCCCATCTCTCTCTCTTTATCTCTCGCTGTAATCTAGTCTGTGCTGGAGGTTTGTGTATTCACTATAGTGATGTTATTAATCCAGATTTGCTGCTGGATCCGCCATGTTACTATGTGCAGGCTGGAAATGCAGCAGACAGTGGAGCTGTTGGTGGTGACATGTACGGCTCACATGGCGCCGACTGCTTTTATTGGACAATAATGGGAGGCTGCCATGGATGACTTACAGGGACACACCCGCAACCTTCCTTATGGAGGGGTTTTATTTGAACACAAGGCGCTTGGTGAGCAACTGTGGAAGGTTTTGCTATAATGCATGTGAAACATCAGAGGATGTATTTTTGCTGGCCTCTTCACACAGCAACACCTATAACTGTGAGTGGGTGTTGGGTGTGTGATTGTGCCTCATAGTGGAGCATTTTGCATGGGTCTCATAGGTGAAGCACTGTGGGACATTAGTGGTAATGCATTTGTTGGTTAATTTTTATGTATGTTTTCCATGTACCTACACTTGTGTTTGTGAGTCTTTAAGCTTGTGTGCTTGTGAGTGACACCCTGTAAGACTTCATGGTGCTTTCAAAGTCCCAATTGTTGTATAAATTGGACATGCAGATCTTATGTTATGACAAGCTGCTAAAATGTTAAGTCCACTAAGACTTCGGACCCTATTTTAACGATCTAAGTGCACAGCGTGAAGCGCCTGGCGCAGGTGTATTTAGGGCGTGTCCAAATCCACTTTTGCTAGTTTGACGGTGGAAAAAAGGGTCCGTGCGCCGAGCACATGGTTCAGAAGGGTTGTACTTAGTGTCTTCATTAATCAGAGGTGTGTTTTGGGCGTAACATGCAATAAACCAATCAGAGATCATCTCCCATTCCCTTTAAAAGCCAGGCGCGTTTGGAGCCTTGGCCCATTACCATTATGATGACGGATTTGCACCATAATATTTTTATTTGTACTCTTCTGCGTGTTTGTGTGCTGATGTGTGTCCCTGTATGTGTAACAAACATAGTGTGCGTGTGCTGTGCACGAGCCTAGGAGCATTTTACTAATTTGCTGTTAAAATAACAATGAAATGCTGCGTTATTGACTTTTTGTTGGTCAATGGCGCGATCACTTTCTGCTGCCTCAAGATAGCAATACCCTCAGAATGCACCTGAACACACCTCCCTGTAAGACCAGCACGCCCAGAATGCACCTGAACACACCTCCCTGTAAGACCAGCACGCCCAGAATGCACCTGAACACACCTCCCTGTAAGACCAGCACGCCCAGAATGCACCTGAACACACCTCCCTGTAAGACCAGCACGCCCAGAATGCACCTGAACACACCTCCCTGTAAGACCAGCACGCCCATGGGCGCACAGATGGGCACAGGTGCATTTGCTATTTAAACGACGTGGGCGCTGGACGGGAAACTGACAACTGCGTCGGGCTTTGCGCTGCGCTGTGCCGGGTGCAAAATAGGGCCCTTCATGTTATTGCTGTGTCCTGCATGTTGAACCCATTTCAGTTGGACAGTGAGGCTGCCATGGAAGAAGTCAGGACTCATCAGTTCATTATGTGGACCTGGGATGGAGTGAGCAAGCTAATGAGTTAATAGTGTTAGGTTATCAGATTAACCTAGACATGCACCTGCACGGTATTACCCTGTGGAATAAAGTATAGATTTACACTGTAGCTCTATGTGATGTACTCTACACACATTTATACATCGACTATGGTAATTCATTCATTCATTTTAGGCAAATTCAATGTAACGAGAACAAATGTGTAGACCAGGTCACACATGGACAAAAAGCAACTGGTTCTTCGGTCTCACCTGTAGCTCATTGGCTGTTTTTGTGCGAGTCACATTCTGTCTGGCATAATTCACAGCCATTCACTCGCTTCCTCTGAAAGTCACCATCCTGTCTTCTTCTGACAGGTACTGGAAGTGTTGTGTCAGCTCTGTGATAGCCCCTTCAACTTCCTCCTGCTCCTAAGATAAAACTTCCCCTTGCCTGCAGGGGCTCAGCAGGAGAAGATCTGTGGAAACACACTGCAATCGGTCTGCGGTGGAAAATGGTGATATTAGAATGCGGTTAAGGTTAGTTATGTAGTGATACATGGAAATTCAGGCTAATTATAAACAAGACAAATGCCAGTACCTCTACTACATGAGTATTTTCTTGTTCCTCTGGAGAGCCAGCTCCTCTCTCTCTGTTCTCCCTTCTCTACTTCCTCCCTCCCTCTCTCTGTTGCTGTCCAGTTGGAGCACCTGGGAGGAAGCAGCTGTAGGTGGTGATTACAGTTCAGAGACTCCAAAATAACCTCTCCTCCTCCCTGCTTGCTCTCTCCCTCCATTCTCTCCTTCTCAGCCGCCCTCTCCCAGCCTTCCTTTCTCTGAATCACCCCATCATCCAAATAACAAATATAATAAGTCCACGATATAAGAGGGAAAAAAATTAGAGAGGCGAAAGAAAAAAGCACAAATGCTCTAAATTGCCTCCATTCTCAGCCCTTAATGTGTGTGTGTGTGTGTGTGTGTGTGTGTGTGTGTGTGTGTGTGTGTGTGTGTGTGTGTAGCCATGTAAATAAAGTGACTAATACACACTCCCTGGCTCATTAATATGGGGATCGGTGGGCTCAGCTCACACAGATGAACACAGGATGAATAATGTTAGCTGAGCATTGCTGCATATGACCACCCCTCTCTCCACCCACCTCCTGTGTGTGTGTGTGTGTGTGTGTGTGTGTGTGTGTGTGTGTGCATGTGTTTTGTTTACTTCGTTAAAGCTCCCATCAATCACACGCCCAGGACGCCTTTCAGCAAGCTACACACACCGACACCCACACCCACACTCTCTAAGACACAAACACACATACACACTCCTTCTGAGTTTATTAAAAGCCACTGTTATCACTGATCTGTATGACAACAGCTGCACACACACACACACACACACACACACACACACACACACATATACAGTCAGCTCTAACACAACCATCAACAGAAGTAAGTCACACTTGTGGTGTGACAAGAAGAGTTAGTCGTTGGACAGATCTGTCTTTCTTTAATCTTCCTCTCGGCTACAGAGCACATCACGACAGTTGAACAGGAAGGCCAGTGTTCAGGGTCATGCACTTCCCAATGGAATTCCCCCTGAACCACAGGGAGCACACAGGGGTATAACACAGCTCTGTTTGACCCAGTTCAGCCACCGTAGAGTCAAAGAGACAAAGAGCAAGCTCCTCTTCTATCCACGCTGGTTTTACCCCAAAACTGTTGTAGCTCTCGTAGAGTCCTACCCTTACAACGGTACAGCTGAGATGTGTCAGTATACGGATGCACTAGTAATGTGACTGGTTGTATCAGCGCTAATGTTTGCTGTCCTTGGCGAAACTCTGCCTAAAGTATGTGCCCTTGAGCAAGTCACTGCATCCCTATGAATCTGTCCCATCTGACCAAAAGGGATATTTTCCTACATTTAGTGGTTTTAAAAAGTAAAAAATATCGAGATCCCACGCACAAGTCAATATTTCACCAGAAAATAGACAGCCATAATCTTAAAAGATGTAGGTTTTGCCCCTAGGACAAAACTGTCATCAGATACACATCTTAAGTGTTTCTACTTGGGGATACTTGACATAAAAAAGAGGGGAGGCTCTATCCCAGAAAACATCTGGCTGTTCCCTGCTGAATGACTTCACAGTAGGGGTGACATCACATGGGATAGTCCCGAGAGTCCTGTCCAATGATTGCAGTGTGCTTGGGTAATGGAGGTCCCACCCTGTTGGCTGTCGAGAAACTCTGGTCTGGCCTCCATCTTTCCGCCTCAGGGAGCAGCAGCCGGCATCTGACCAGAGCAGAAAAGAACATGACTAAGCTAAATTAAGGACGAGACAGCTGTTTGTAACTTGCATCCAGTCAGAAAGTAACATCATTCTTTTGTTGGCAGTTGTATTAGTTCAAACTATTCTCACACAATTAATCAGTTAAGCATTGAATCTGAGTCTGGCTGACTCACTTGCGTTGCCCTTCGAAGCTCAAAAGCAACACTTCATTTTCTCCTGTTTGCAGTGCTGGGATACACTAAGGGAGGTGATATAACGGAGTACACAAGAGTCCCACAGCAGCAGTGTTTAGGCCCATTACCATAGATGGCAGAGGGGAGTGAGAGATCTGCGGCCATTGATTGCCCCAGCTGGACTGTCGATACTCCCCTTCGAATTCTGACACAGCGAACTAATGGTCTCCTGGGCCGGTGGCAACCAGACGCACGCCTACGCACCATCCCAGCACCTCTGGGTGTAATGGACAAAACGGGGGCCCATCAATACATCAATACATGACGGCCTGCGTTTACCTGCTGCCTCAGCCATTTCACCACTCAGCACTGCATTGAGAAAGCGCATTAACAACAGCACTGCTCACTCAGCCTGTGATTTTTCATCTGTCCACCCCTGTTCTACAAATCATAGTTCACGTGTTAGTCATTGCAAGTACAGTCATAGTGAAGGGAGGAGGTGTTGAGCTGGGCGAGGGGGCACAGTGGACTAATTTGACCTCCTTACACAGACTTTAGGTGAGGTCTTGCAACATGTGTATATGCACACACAAATGTACCCCCTTTCTGTCCCACCTGGTTTAGCAAGAAAAAATGTGTAGCTGTCCATCCGACAGGCCGCCTATAATCCGCCCTCATGGTCATTTAACAGCAGGGTAATGGTGTGAATGCTACTGGTTGACTGCTCTTCAGTTTGTAGTCGCCCTGGAGGCTGGTGTTGTGGGGAGAAGGGGCTAACCCTTCCTGATCACATGAGGAAAAGCCACTTTGCCTGGGGAGAAAGGAAAGGACGTAATGGGGGGTTGGGGGGTATATGTGGAGGACTGAGGTGACAAAAGAGCTTTTGTGGATGTAAGTTTACGGCGTTAACCCCTTTCTCTCGCTGCTTCACATGAATAACAAGAAACCACTGTGACTTCTGAGCAATATCCCCGGGCAGTGTGTTTGATAATGTGTGTGTGTGTGTGTGTGTGTGTGTGTGTGTGTGTGTGTGTGTGTGTGTGTGTGTGTGTGTGTGTGTCAGGGGTTGGCCTCGGGTGTCTTGTGACCGAGCTGACATTCTGGAGAAATGAGAGAGTGGTCAGCTGTTGTCAAAATGCCACAAAGAGAAGGATTTTCTACAAAAAAAGAAGCGCTCTCGCTGCACTTTTGCGTGTTAGTGTCAGAATTAGTGAAGGCACAGTAGGTTGTCAACATGGATCTGGGCCACGGCTTTGCTGAGGTGTGCTGACCTGCTGATTGCTATAAATGGGGAACTTGCAACGGTTGTAAAATTAGATGTAACCAATAAACAAAAAGGGTTATTTCTGCACTTCCACCTGTCCGTGAATGTGTGTACAAATGTGTGTGTGTGTGTGTGTGTGTGTGTGTGTGTGTGTGTGTGTGTGTGCGTGCGTGCGTGTGTGTGTGTGTGCGCGTGCTGCCTGTTGCCCTACAGCCTGTCCCCTCACCGAGACATCTGTCACATAGAGCCACAGCGTCAACCAGGCGACCTTTACTGAGGGGCAGGCAACCAGAGAATGCACACACCAATGTAAATATTGTCTTTTAGTTTCTATCTCTCTTTCCTCCTGTCGCTTTCTTGTCGTCTCTTATTTTTTTCATTTTATTATCACTTGATTTTCCTCTTGCAACAGCCACCCTTGTTTCCAACCTTTTTTGTCTCCCTTTCCCAGCCTCCGTCTCTCCTCTGTGCTCTCTCCGTGTTTCTTTCTCTGACAGTTTGTGACACTCCCTCCCTGGGGCAGCCATCAGTTCAGATGAGCATCGTATGTGACAGGCCAGCTTTGTCTTTTTAAGCCATTAGCAGTTCCTCTCCTCCCACCTTGCCACCGTTTTCCTCTCCGTTTACCTTTTCTGCCCTCTTTGCCCCGTGTTTGTATTAATCTACATAACAAACACAGTCTCGACTCGAGTGAAGAGTTGACGTGTGTAAATATGTGACAGTGCTGATGACCGCGATGTTCCGTCTCCTTAATGAACTGAGGTGTTGGGTTGAATTTACTGATGCCGGTGATAAATCGGAGGTATACTTGCAGGTAAGCAAGATTTAATGAGATTTATTTGGAGAATTGTTTGTCAGTGTGCCTCCCCCTCCCTCTTCGTAGGCCAGTGTAATTCTCCCTGCTCTGTACTCCCCCACAGTAAACTGTCAAGCCTAATACAGGCAGGAATGTCCAGTCACCTGCTCCTAAAATGCAACAGCCCTGTGCTACACTAACCTAATATAGACCTGCACACAAGCAGGTTGGATAACACCGTTATTGCTCATTGTATATATTTATACACACACCTCAACGTGCCCCAGCTCAGCTGTTAGGCCATGATGCCACAGTGTGGAAACTAAAATCATGCAAAGTAAATATGAGGTTTGAAAACACGTCAGAATAACAAATGTTGATGGGATTAGATTTGTTGTTGTCGTTGTACCTGTTTCTTCGTAAAAAATGTACAGATTAGTAGTATTAATGATACATCATACATTAGGAACCTGCACTACTGTGCAGTGCTAATAGGCAGAAAGCAGTGGCGGAGCAAGAGGGTGGCTTCTAGAGCACCAGCACCAAAATGTTTCATGAAAAGCCCTGGATCTTTTAGGTTTAAAATGACTTCAACTTCTCAACATCTGTTGTGTTCGGGTTACAGAAAGATGAAGACAGGATGTAGGCTCTACAGGATGATTCTTTTCCTTGGCAACTATCAGGTTTTTCCCAAATGATGTGATGACCTGAATGTTTACAACGTCCGGCTCCACCCCTGGCGTGAAGAAGGACTGGTTGCATTTGCAGCAAGTTAGCCATAGCTTGGAAGCGCTCAGCCGTCTGACCCGTGTGTATCTATGACAGAGTTGGATCAAGCTGTGAAATTGGATTCTGTTGTCTGATAACACATAGAACAGTTTGGCCTGCCACTTGACAAATGATCATCACACATCTGAATACATCTGCCTATTGTCCAGCCGTGATGCATGAGTGGATGATTTTCACACGTGGGCTCACACAGTATCTGCGGCCCAGCGTTGCTGTCATTAGTGCTGAAGTGGTTGGAGGAAAAGGACACGAGCTATGTAAATGAAGTTTGATGCTACTGATGTAACTGACTACATTTAAACAGGCTGAATACCTTTTAGGCAGTTGCTCTAATAATATCCTCACAGAGCCTCCACTCAAAATGTCAACCCTAGACACAAACTGGCAAAATAAAGGGGAAGAAGACCATTATACCACTGCGCAGCTTTCAAAAGCTATCAGTCCATAACTGCAGCCTGAATGGAGTCTGACAGCAGAGGTGACAGGGACATTTCATTTGGCTTGCGACACTCCAATGAGGTTTGACGGAGGCTAATGTAACATTAAGCAGGTCTGTGTTTGGTTGCCAGCCTGGTATTACAGAGGTTTTGCACTTAACTTGAAACAGCCACTAACAGAAAGGGAAACAACAACAGGGTGTTGTTTCTGTGTTAGAGGTGATTTCCAGTGCAATCATGTGTGAATAATATTAAGCCGAAAACATGGTAGAGCTCAGGTAACGTAGTTTGTTTTTACTTGGTGTATGGGTCTAAAGGGGAGAAAATGGTGACAGATCAACCGTAAAAAAAGCACAAAAACAGAACAGAGATTAAAGAGAGAGCAGAAGGAAGCATGGCTGCAGGTTATCTGGGCTTACCAGAATCTACAGCAGGTGTTTCCTCTCTTTTCTTTCTTTTTTTTTTTTGTATCCCCCCGCTCACTTGCCTCTAACCCACCTTCTACATCACTGCTTTCTCAGTCACCTGCTTATACTGTGTATAGCTGGACTAGGTCACTGGGTGGGCATTCTCTCACCACAGACCTGCTGAGTGTTGGAGAACTGGAGCAGGCCTCTTCATGCTGGACGAAGGGAGGATGGGATGGTGCACTGATACTTTAAGTGGGTAGCATAGGGTGCATTAGGTGCATGTGTTTGTGGACATTTTGTAGACTTTTTCAGGACTTTTTGTTAGGTTAATCATCTAATACAGTGATTCCCAACCAGGGTTAGGGGTACCTCCAGGGTTGCTTCTGCTGTTGCCAGGGGTACGTAGAAAGATTGCGTAGCTCAAAAAATAGAGAATATAATTTGATTGGAAGAACATATCCACATATTAACATGAAGTCAACTGTAACACCTGAACACTACATGTTGCAGTTATGTAACTACTAAGCCAGCGAGCACAAAAGTTTAGCTCAAAATAATGAATAAATGGTAGAAATAACTTGTTGAAAGTAATGACTAAACAGGTTGAATGTTAAGCTATCCACTTTTACATAAGGAATAGTGTTATACATTTAGAACATACATTGTGAATCGATGAAGGGGTACACAAGTTTATCAGACAGGGCTATGGGGGTACCTCAGACCAAAAAGGTTGGGAACCACAGGTCTAATAGGTCGTAATGGCTTTATGGGATAGATATGCAGCCAAGGTGATGTGACCACTAGTGTTGGTCATCATTTTGATTGTAACAATTCTGATTCCAATTCCGAATTCTTCCTTTTGATTCCGGTTCTTAATGATTCTCGATTCCTTGAGGGGTGGAGTTGAAACGGTTCACGTGCTTATTTCACAGATAAGAGAAACATTTTATTTTGATTTAGAGGTGATTTACAGTTCTACCAGGCTTTTACAAGGTAACATAAAGCCCCACTTTACAGCGCCGCTTACTGTGCTCCATGGCTGCAACACAACAAGCGCCTGGAAGTACGGTGGTCGTTACGGAAACCAAAACTTGGTTACTTGTGTTACATTTGGAACTGATGATCGGATTCAAAACCATTCCAATGAAAAAAACTATTCCATTGGAATCCTAATTTTTTAGTTGGAACCGGTTCTCAATGCCCAATCCTAGTGACCACCTATAAGGATTGAAAGCCCTCTACATGCCAAGCATGCCTTTTAACGGCTTAACATACAGAACACACACACACACACACACACACACACACACACACACACACTCTTCACTCTCACTTAGGTGTACCACTGTTATTACCTTTGATGGGGCTGTCTCACCTCCAACATAAACATGGGTTGGGAGACAAGGGTATACTTGGTGGCCGGGGCATTGCTGTGGATTGCGTGTGTGGTATGATCACACCCTCCGGTCCCTACCAGCCCACTGACCTTATTTAGAAGAGCTGAGAGGCGCCAGATGCAGCAACTCTCCGAGGACGCCCAGTGTAACAGAATGTGTGTGGCTCATCACCATGCTCATTAGCGACACTATGATTGGTACACAGAACAGCCTGTGACTTCACCTCAGTAGAAATACAGCCTATTATCTGGGTGTCATTGAGGCACAGCAGCACTATCAGGACTAACCCTGAGTAATAAAGGTTTTGGTCTTTTTTTTTTTGAAAAGCATTCCACCATCTCTGAGGTGCAGTTAAGTCCTTTTCTTGCTTTTCTTAACCCTCATTAGCAACCACTGACTTCCTTTACACTTGAAAGTGTCATCATGCTTATTAAAAGAACAATAGCCCCCATTAGCAATAGTGTTATCATGGAAAGTGCTCATCAGATGGGAGATGAGTGACCTGCGGAGGCCCATTAGCTCACGTGCTAAAACCTTGATCAGCGAGGAAGGAAGACAAGAGCCCATTGTCTTCTAGCTCACCTCTGAAATGATTCCTACTAAGAGCTCTGCTCCACAGGTTGTCAAAGTGCTTTGATGGGATAATCTTAACCGATTGTCTGTTAGCAGTGTATTGTTATTTGCCTAGTAGAACATCTGACTATCAATGGAGCATTTTACATCTCTAGTAGCTGTGGCACACAGAAATACAGAACTGCATCAAAAGTGACTGATTCTCAGGACTACTATTTTTACCTCAAGTCCATGCCAGTGCTTCTGCTTTTTTACCCTCCCAGCCTAACTTAGAAAAATGAGTAAGAGTCACTGGATGTCATTTGGGGAGTTTTTGAAGCTGAATGTTGTTGCTGTGTATCTAGGGAGTAACTGTCTTAAGACATGTCTGGTCCTAGATGTGACTGTCTTCTGGTAGGGTTGGCTGACACTTGTGGTGGAGGGACTTGGCATTAGCTGTCAGGAAACAGTCTCTTGGGACCCCTAGTGCCCTCTCTAGCTAACTGACTGTGTGAAGGGATACAGCTATGTGTCCACAGCTCTATCTGTTAACTACTGGAACCAAACAGCCTTTTGCCTGACCTAAATTGGCTGAGCAAGTTTGAGGCAGCCTGCGAACAAACCAACCATGAAAAAAATCTCCAATTCTTTTGTTTTGTTATAGGCACTTGAGTTGACCTTCCTGACTCTGTGGGAGGAAGCCTATTTTAACTAAACCAGCAGCGTTTACCCCAGTGCTGAATGAGGCACCTCACCTTAAGACGGCATACTTGAGGTTTTGAATGGCACGGCTTTGTTTTACTTTGGTTCGAGCTTGTTTTTTGTTTTGTTTTTTGTAGTGGTTGGCTTCCCTGAGAAAATGGCATTGTAGAGCCGCAAGGGCAGACTCTGTGACGACAGGGTCTGTACTCTTTAAGGATGCCTGTGGTAGTTTCACCGCTGCCTGCCTGGCCCTGAGCTCTGAATGAGATAAGTGGCGTACCTCAATGAGGGAGCCTGTACCAAGGCTAAATATAGAGAGAGAAGATAGGTAGAAGGGCAGACAAATAGTGGCTGCTGCCTATGATGAGTCAATATGTCCAATCACAACTAGAACAACTAGAGCAGACCTCAGAATACGTCAGTCAGCTGGCTGAAATTAGTAGCAGGGAGCGCACACCCTTTGATCTGTCTCTTTAAGACACAGAAAAGTGTTTTGGTTGGACATTCCAGACATACCTCCTACACATTATGGTATGGGGCTCTTGGCCTGCACGTAAGACGTATAGGTTTACAAAGGTAATGAATCAAGACAAAGCTCACTTCAGATGGTAATGTGTTTGTTCACAGGATATATATGTTTCTCTGTGTCCTCATCTAAAGCTCAGTTATTAAGCCAGTCACTCACACCTTGAGGGCCTCAGAGCACAGATAGCTCACTCCTACAGAGGTTGAGATACTGCCATTCCTATCTGGCACGCCTTAGTGTGAAAGTACAAACCAAGCCATCTGCTGTTGTACAAACATGACTCCACTGTGATTTTAAGTTCCTAATGTCTCTTATTCATCACTCAGGTCAGGATCAAATAGCATGGGCCTAAAATAAGTGCCAGCGAGTTTACATAATTACAGGACAGAATCCACAAAATGAACCTGTGTCAAGGGACACATGGCGCTTGATGTTCTGTGCTGACAGATCAGTGATAACATGTCTGCCAAGGTGATCCCCTCCAATGGGGTAACGTTGGGCCTGCTTTGGGAGTAAACCCGCCCAATCGCCCATTCCTTTGCCAGTAATTGATACAGCCTGGCAGGTGTCATAACAACACAGCCCTCTCTCCAGCAGGCATATTTAAGTGTGGCTGACATGGACTGTCTGGCACTGTCTTTCAATAGACTCTGGGAAAGAGGGTGACGAGTGATGGTTAGGTGGTGAAATTCAAGCAACATTGGCTTCAGTCATTTACTCCAGCCTTGGTCAGCTACAGCACATATCTGTAGCATGTTAAAAAGATGTGTAGGTGAAGAGTAAATAACATACTGAAGGCTTTCGTTTCATATCAGTTTGTCTGCTACCATCAATAACAGTTGGAATTGGGACCAGGATGCATCAGGTCTTCCGAGGTAAAGGCCTGGCTTATCATGTGATGTGGATAATGTTTTTCATTTTATGTTGAGGCTGTTGGGCTTGCGTTGCTTTTGCCCTATTACCCAGATACATAGTGGGAGGGTTTTGTAAAGGTGTGGCCTATGGCCAGGGGTTACAGACTAACTTAAAGCCCAAACCATGGTTACAGACTATTATTTTCTTAGGTGTTCAACACACTGCATCCTATGGAGGAAAGCAAACTTTAAAAAGTAAGCGCTTCACCTCCTCCACCTACCAATGCTTTCTCTCTCAGCTGCGTAGGAGTTGTCCTCCTGTTGTGTGCTAGCATGTTAGCGCTAATGAGGCCAGCTGTCCAAACGCTCAGCCGGTCAAGCCAGAAGGGACTGCAGCCTTTGTTGATGCTAGGTGTTACATCTCCTGTTGGAACACACATTTTTGTTTCAACACCGCCAACCATTTGGCACAGCAAGACCGTCTCCGTTCACCCCCCCCCACCGCCAACACCACTCGTCCTCCTTTACTCCTTCTCTCACCCCCTTTGCTGTACTTTGCAGCTCCCACTTTTATTGTCCCGTCTGCACACACCAGCACATTGATTTTCTCTCTACAGCTTTATATTTGATCATTTTCTCTTGACACTGCCGGCGGAGAGTGTTGCCTTTGTAATCGCTGACCTCAGCTCCACACCTGAGTGGCTGTGGCCCTAAACAGCCTCTCAGACTCGTCCCAAATCACCTCCTGTTTCAGAATGAAGTGCTGCACCCTGTTTGGGCTGCTGAACGGACAATACATCACCTGGCAGTGTCTCTCTGACAGAAAAGAGAGGTAGGGATAGGGAGAGAGAGTTGGTGTAAGGCAGACAAGGGAGAGGGGAGAAAGGAACAAGCACAGACTAGTTTATACACTCTCTCAATGCCATATAAATCCAATTAATTATTAGTTTATTTGAATGGGAGTGTTCCCAGGGCTTCAATTGTCATATATTAGCAATCCAGGTACAAAGGATGTGCGTCACCTCTGAATGTATCTTTTGAAAACTACAATATGGTGGCGGTCACATCATATTAAAGGGGAAAAAAGATTATATTGTGGAGTGAGGAATAGAGTGAAGAGAGGTTGAGAATTAAATAGCTCTTCTGATGAACCCTGGTAGGATTTCGCAGCTGTGGCACAGCGGTGTTGACCCCGCAAACAACTCGCCAAATAACAGCACTTCTCCCTCCTCCACCACCTTTCATCGCTCCGCCCCCTCACCTCCTTCATCCCGCCTCCCCCTCAGCCTGAACCCTGCACGTCTACCGAGTGTGCGTGAATACCACCCGGTTTGTAATGACCTGCACAATGCGGAGAGAAAGGGAGAGACCTCACCAAAACAATTCTCATTGATTGAAACGGAGGATCATGGTTCTCCCAGGAACGCCTCCTCCCGACATTAGCAGCCACTTCAGAAAGAGGTGGGCGAGCAGGGTTGGGGGTGAGTGAAGATAGAAAGAAAAAAAAAGTTCAGGTGCTTTGTACTGGCAGTGCATATTCAGCGAGTGAATGCATGTGGTGTGTGTGTGTGTATGTATGTGCAAGCGCTATGTGCAGTGTGTATGATGTGAGATAAAGTAGCTGGAGAGGTAGTTTCAGTGCTGCAGCCCGGGCCCTCTGCTGACTGGGCTGCTCTCACTGGAGAATTGATTTGGCCTCCAAGAGGATCTGTAGCTCTCTCAGTGGAGCATAAGGGATGGAATGAGAGTGGGTGGAAGTAACACAGGTGGAATTGAGAGATGGAGGAACGAGGTGGAAATGAAAAGAAGACACAGGAACACACTCTCTCACACACACACACACACACACACACACACACACACACACACACACTCACACACACACACACACACACACACTCACACACATCTGAGGCAGACAGTCGGTCAGGAAAATTTACTCCCCGTAATAACCCTCTCTGTAGGCTGGCTGTCTCTGTGTCTCCTGGCTCCTTCAGCCCATAACACAACCGTCCAGGTCACACTGACTCCCACACAGCACACATACACACACACACACACACACACCACTTCAGCCTGTAATCTAATGATCTCAAACACTGGTACTGTATGTGTGTCTGCAACTTACTAAGTGTGATTTTTCTGTTTCTCGGCAACACAGAGCCTCTTGTTACAGTTTGTTTTCACTGAGGATTTATATCTTTCTTACATTTTCAATTGCATACATGGACCAAAAATCAGCACTTAAAGTATTTTTTAATAGCCTTTCATTCACTCTGATGTTAGTGCCCAAGCTGTTTTATCCTCTCCTGCTTTAACAACCCAATTTGCCCATGGGGATCATTTAAATCTCATCTATTGAAGTTAGGCTGTTTAAGTGGTGTTTCCAGCTCCTTACCACCTCCTCCTTCATCCATTCCCTTTAATAGTTTTGACATTTAAGTGACATAGGACATATATTTAACCTCTCCGACTCATGGCCTTTCGCATTCAGTGCTCATTTTCAAGAAGAACATACAGTCCACCTCCCGTTATCTTTATCAAGGATAAAAATGACTAAATGTGTGTAAGCTGTTCACTCTCCTTTAAAGACTACTTAAAAAAAAGACAGACCTAATCTGACCAGTCATTTTAACCTCTGTCCTCCATGTCTCCTTGCACAGTGACTAACTACAATAATGTGGTGGAGGCCGGCTCAGACTCGGATGACGAGGACAAGCTGCACATCGTGGAGGAGGAAGGCAGCCTGGCCGACTGCGACAGCACCCTGCCAGACGACGAGCACCCCAGGGAGCGCTGCTGGGACGGGGGTGAGATCAGACGCGCACTCAAAGGACGTATTATTATTATTATCACACAGCTAGGGCTGGGTACTTCAATACCTTTTAGGCACCAACTGAATTGCCTCTAAAGTATCGACTATCGAAAAATGCCTCGTCATTCAATACCTAAGGAGTAAATCTCATCAGAGTCAGTGAGCCAATGAGCACGCAGCATGCTTCTAACAAGATCTGTCAATCTGTCTGTGATTGGCTGTCTACCATTACACGTCGTAGACGCACGCAGGAAAATCTCTACGTTACACAGAGACGGGTCTCACGTAGTCGGAGCTGTAAAATACATAAAAAGATTTGTGCCGTAATGTTGTCATTTCTTTGTTTTATAAAATTGGTATTGAAAAAAGTATCGTTTAGGAACCGGTATCAAAGTCACGGTATCGGTATCGACATTTTTTGAATGATACCCAGCCCTAAACACAGCTGCAGTGAACCATGCAAATACATACCTATTCTTCCTACCCACCAATTACTCAATGTTCTGTGACTTGTGTTCCACTTTTCGGCATTGTGAAAAAGTTCAGCCAGTGCTCATTTCATCTTATTTTCTGCTTTAACATGATGCCAGTGGGGGATAACAGCACTTAATTAACTATTTGCCAGACTTGTCTTTAGACAAGTGCCAGTTTATTGAGACAAGGCACAGTAAGGTTTCATGCCACTAGTATCATCTATATTACACTGACACATTTTTCCGTATCAGAACAAATTACGTCTTAAGATGTATATTTTCATAGTCTCCTTTCACTGTCAGTCTTGCCATTGTTAGGCTGGCAAGTGTCTTTAAACGTGATAATTATTCCTATCTGCTCAGGATAAGAGCGTTACTTTTAAAATGCCTCCAGCACATGAATGCAAACATCATGCAGCCTCTTTATGTATTGTTGTGACATTAATTGTTCGACTGGTGCTGTCTCATTTTGGCCACAGCTGACGTGAGGCAGGCTAAGTTAAGAAATGCCTCGCTGACGTCTGTGCACAGTTAAGTACCAGGCTTTTGTCTCATTGTGAAACACAGAGTGTAAGGAAACAGGTACTACAGGTGGTGGGTTTTCAACTAAGGCAGGAAGCACGATATTAAACAAAGACAATGCCAACAGAGGGAGAGACCTTCAACTACAGAAAATAGCCTCGCAACCAAAGCACCAGTGGAGAGTTTTATGTCACTGGTGGGCATTTGAGGGGCAGCCGTGAACTTCTTTTTACCTCAAACCATGTGGAAGTGACATCAGAGGCGGCTCACCACCACAGGAAGGGCTGACGTTGCACCCCTCCCCCCTCCAAAACAACAATTGCAGGTGCTGAAGGATGTTGGTGTTTCAACCTGGGCCCAAGGCCTCTGCGCTGCTCTCCTGACCTCATGCTGCACGTGCATATAAATCTGTGTGTGTGTGTGTGTGTGTGTGTGTGTGTGTGTGTGTGTGTGTGTGTGTGTGTGTGACACTGTTAGTTTCGGACCTGTGCCAAGTACAGTATGTGCAACACTGTGACAGGCCCATATGAAATGTAATTAGATATTCAGCCGCAAGAATATTTATTTTAGGGTGTTGCTCTTTGCAGATTTTGGCTGGATTTTTCATGGGTGAGGGATGTGTGAGACCGAGGTGGTGGTGGTGGTGGTGGTGGTGGTGGTGGGGGGGGGGGGCTTAAATTTAGCAAGAGGTCAAGTTAGCACATGCGAAAATGTCCAGCGACCTATCACTTTCAGTTAAGGGAGGGATTTTTTTTGTTGAAATTCCTCTCAAATGAGTTTCAGTTCAGTCAGTTTCAGTTGCACGGTTTTGGTTGCACATACGTGTACACACTGCAACCACAGGTCTAACCACCTATTCCCCAGACGATGCTGTCATTTTCATCACTGCTCTCCAGCTGTACCTCCTTGCATAAAGGGAAAGTTGGAGGAAGAATAATGTCATTGGTTTTGGCCAGGGCTCGTGAACATTAAACACTTCAAAAGCATGAGTTACACTGAAACAGCTCAGTGAGCTGGCTGCGCTCCGCAGTTATGCCTGATCAGCCATATTTTCTTTTGACTTCACTCATGAGTGCTCACACACACACACACACACACACCTCTCTTTCTTGCTCTCTCACTGTCTCTAACCCTCATATCACACATCAAGCAACATCTTTGCTGTCACTTTAAGTCGGACTGATGAAACATGGGGAAGGCCACAGTCCTTTAAACCAACACTTCTCTCATCTCTCTCATGCCTTCATCCCTCCGTCTGTTGGTTTCACTCCTGAGAACAGAGAAGTCTCTGGTGCAGCCTTGAAAAGTGACCACTACCCACTAATCTTCTCCTCGGCGTAGCCAAGTTTGCTTCAAATTAAAACCTTGACACCCTAGCTCCTGAGACGGCCGTGCTTCAAAACCAAAAAGGTGGTTTTTCAGTGCTTTGCCATCTTTCCTTTCCTTTCCTCCCCTCCTTTTCTTTTTTTAACACTCCCGTTCTCTCTCACTGTTTCTCTTGTTCTGCATCATTCCTCTTGATTATATGGTATCACGGGCACCCTGCTCGCTGTCATTACTCATTCACTCCTAAATGATTATGTAGTGGCGGAGCAGCCCAATGTCTGTGTAAACTACAGCCTGTTTTCCTCTAAGAACAGGCTGACTAATTCCGGAGGACAGAAAGGTAGAGAGAGCGTTGACCTGGGAGGGCTTCTCCTTCACATTTGATGAGTTGAAGAGCATGATTACATGCAGGGTGGACCTGGAGAGCTTTGATATCATGAGGCTGCAATGGCACTAAATGACAGCAAAAGACTGGGTTTAACTGCATGGAAATATAGCCTAAGATTGTTAGTGGAGTGCTGTACTGCATTATTCCAACCAGCAGTGAAGTTGCTAGGCTCTCACGCACAATGACACTAACTACTATTTCCTCACTGTTGGCCTGACATGCAGTGATGATATTTGATGTTCCTAAGAATCGGTCTCATATCCATTTAGATCATTTGTGCAACAGGGACACACAGCAACACCTACATTCCTGTGTGCCTTATGTCACCATGTGAGGTTAAAACTGAGCCACCCTTCTGGACAGGAAAGGAAGAATCTCCAGAGGAAGATTGTCCAGTGGAGACACACAACACAAATACTTGATAACACTAAGCCAAGGATAAGCAAATCATGCTAGATTTGGAAATACCTCACATGTATTCTCCGACTTCCCTCCTGTTGATGGGAGATAACGCACATCATCTTCACTAATGACTGTGGAATATTTGAGCTGTTTGTGCAAATCCTTATCGCTGATGTCTCTCCCATCCAAGATAGAACCTACAAACGGGTCTGGATGCACAACCACAGGAAACGGTGGGGGCAAAGGTCAGCTAGGGCAGGAAATGCATCATGGGATACCGTTGTATCATGTTGCAGAGATGTGGGAAGAGAAGGATGAGAAAGGAGCGAGGGAAAGAGAGGAGGAGAAAGTGGGCGGTCCGGTAATGTTGTTCTTAGACGTACTACAGTTAGGTTACACTGTAAAATAAAGAAAGAAAAAAATACTTTTTTTTTTTTTTACATCAGAGCTGCAACAGAATGTCCTGCTCCAACCTCACGGGGCCTTCGTTCTGGGGTTTTTGAACTGATTTTCCACTTGTGCAGTGGTGCATTCACATCCCTGCGTCAGCACATAAATGGCCTGTGTGATGTTTCATGTCAGGGGAGCAGCCTGATAACACGGAGCCGCCTCAGCGAGGCTGTGAACCCTTCTGACCTCGCTCTGTACTTAACAAAGAGCCGAGACACACACACACACACACACACACACACACACACACACAAGGAGTGAAAACAACCGCTTGTCATACCTTTGCACCACAGACCCCCAGCTGGGACTCTACTTCACACACATGCTCAACATTTAGTAGCCTAGAGGTGTGTTTGAGTGTTTGGATGCTGCCTTTGAGCAGTGGATGGGAGCTGAACACAGATCAGCACTTCCCCACATGCAACAGTGTTTGACAACGTCTTGTCAACAGCCAACAGAACTGTGAAAAATATAAGACAACTTATTAAAGGTGTAATATGTAGTGAGTATCGCTTACTGTGTGTAAACACAGAGAAGGAGAGAGAGAGAGAGTGTGAGAGAGAGGGCAGGAGCAGAAGTCGAGCGAGCTAGAGAGTGAATTAAGAGAGTGAGTTATTGCTGGGGGTTATACACCCACGTGGGGCCCAAAGGCTCTTTACTGACGCCCATAAACGTCCCACACACCGCAAAATAAGAAGAAACGAGAAAATGTAGGCAGAGGGCAGGGGTCTCTGCTAGTCTCGCATTGCCAGTCCTTTCTCCACAATGCTGCAAAGGAGGGTCTGGCTAGTCTACATAGCATTCTGGGATGGGAGAAAAACGTGCTCTGGTTTATTGGCATTTCTTTAAACCAATCACAATCGTCTTGGGCAGTGCTAAGCAACGGACAGAGCCCCAGTGCCGCTGCAAAATAGCCTCGGGAAGGAACTTGTTCTGGTGGAACATGTGTACGTTCTAAGGTTGTTTTAGTCATGCAACAGAAAACTCAGATTGGACAGATAGTCTAGCTAGCTGTCTGGATTTACCCTGCAGAGATCTGAGGAGCAGTTAACCATAGTCCTCACAAATCCACCAGAGGTTAGAACGCCAACACAGAGACAGAGGAAGGGGACGCACATCAGGCTGAAAAGGACATCCGGCGGATTTTTCAGCGGCACCTGAACAATCACAGAAGTGGAACGTCCTGGATATAGACTAGGTCTCTGCACATACAGACACACTTCTCGTGGGACATAAGTGATGATTGAGAGGGATTGCTTTTGCATTAGTCTACACATTGTTTTTTAGTAAAATACCAGAAATTATATCTTTAAAAAAGAATGGTAAGCGTATTTCCCAAAATGTCAAACTATTTCTTTAAGTTGGTCTTTAAACTTGTCTGGGGGGTGTTGTTGGTCATTGGAGAAAAGCTGTGTGATATGTGGGGGTGAGCATCCCCCAGTGTGTTCCAGACCCTCCACTGTATGATGAGAATCCCACAATTCCACTTTCTCAGCACCTGCTGTTGGCCTTCTGCTTTACATACACGTTCACCAACACACAGCTTTTTCTCTGTATCATTTATTATCTCTGGGTTTTCTTCGAATGGTCTTTAATAACCCTAGCAACAAATGACTGTTTCATGGCTTTTGTTAAGGTGCACCAGAGGAAGCCAGAGCAGGGCTTTATGTAAGAGCACTGGTATTCACAGTGCGTCGGTGAGTCATGAAGAGCTACACCTGTTCCCATCTCCTAGGAGAACACAGCTGGTCCCGTCTTTCAACGCACACACACACACACACACACACACACACACACACACACACAAAACACAAAACACAAAACACAATTCTCAAATCTCCTCTAAGCTGGAGGAGTGCTTAAATCAATCTGTAAAACATCTGCCCAGTAAACACTACCACAGTATCCACAGTGGTCTAACTTTGCTTTTAGCTGATAGCTCACCCATGTAATTATTCTCTGTAATGATACACATAGGCACACTAACATATCCATAGAGGAATAATGCTTGGTTTAATAGCCAACACACTATACTTGGTTCCGGTATCCACTTCAGGAAGCTCTGGAAGAGCAGAGACAGAAAGAGGGAAGGAAGATCTGTGCATCCTAAACGCCATCGTCAAGTTACACTTCCTATGATCCGCAGCTTGGTAATTAGTGCTCGTTAGACTAGCTAGCCAGGCTCATGTGATGTGGAGTAAGAGCACGCTCGGCTCCCACATGCAGGCTCTCATTTGCTGGGATATTAAACACAGTAAAAAGGCCGAGCCTCTCCAGAGAGCAGAGCGTGGTGTGTGTGTTAGCATGTGTGCATGCTGCGTGATATCTATCCGCCGCAATACATCAGGACAAGATACATCACCTAATTATCAGTCCCAGTCTCAACAAGTACCTTACCTAACACTGTGAATAGATGCTTGCCATTCAGTTCTTACAAAGAGCTTGATGCTCATACAGTAGCCTGTGGCCTTTGATGCTAATTAGTTTTCTCATTCTATTGTGAACAGCATTCAGGATGTTTTTTGTTTTTTTTTTCTGGCGTCATGTGCCTCATTCCAGGCTGGGGAACATGCCATGATCAAGAGCTTGGACTGTAAGATCCAGTTCAGCTATAATGACACTCGCTGTGACATTAATGGATTATCACATTTCATATACAAAGGTTAAGGTTTCATATGTACAGCCTACGTCGATAGAAAAACATGTACGTCTTGAAATAATGGGGCAATCGATAATGCCTGTTTTTGCAGGCATGACTCTAATCAGTGTGTGTTTGTCCCTTCACAGTCAAGGAGGATTGTGTGTCAGACGCTGAGGATGATGTGAGCACAGACGCCCTAGTGGAGGAGATGCTCCAGCAAGGAGACACGGCCGTCATCTACCCAGAAGCCCCAGAGGATGAGCCCCAACGTCAGGGCACCCCTGACGCCAGCGTCCATGATGAGAATGGTACAAGACATCACCACACAGCATTCACAAGTCTATTCATGTTATAAAAAAACACTATCAAAGCACTCATCATTGTTGTGTACGCATCCCTTTTCAGAATTACTATTATGTGCTTTATGCATTGACTGCTTTAAATGTCATTCATATCTCTATTAGTAGTGCACACAAGCAAGGTGTAGTGTCCCTAAATCACGCATGCATGCATGCACACATACACACACACACACACACGCACCACTATTTCCACCCGAGAGCTCATAGTCACTGAGCTCTCACACTATTACTGCACCTACCCAGTAATTACTTGCCCCCTGGGGATGGCTCTACCTGCTCCCTGTCTCACCTTAGGTGTTAACTCCACCCCATTAACGCCACTCTCCGACATCATTACACACACCGCTATTTGTTAAGTGCAGCACACTGGGGCCTTTATTGCTCCCAGGCTTTTGGCTTTTACCTGCTACCACAGAGGGGAAAAACATGAGGGAGGAGGGGAGGGCCGGGGGGAGAGGGGAGGATGAGAAACAGCAACACCTGAGTAAATTTGTCACGTCCGTGCGAGCCCTGACTCACGGCTACCTGGGCGATAATGTGTGTGCATTCCCATCCCGAGGCCCTCACCTGTCCCGCAGGGGAACTTAATACATCACCTGTTAACAAAGTAATGCTTTACCTGTGTGGGAGCCAGGCATCTGAGACCCTCTGTTAACCAGCTTGGAGCTCGGCAGGCGGCTGTTGTTCCTTAACATGCGTGGGTGTTTTTGAAACGCTCCAAATGCACAATAGGCAATCAAATGATGGAATTTGAGGCATGTGAAAGCTATAATTGCTGGGCAAGAAGTACAAAAGCAAAACATGAATTCCAGTCCTGCAACCCAGCATGCTATTTTTTTACAAGGACAGGAAGGCGTTACTGTGGATCACTAATCAGCGATTATCCATTTGGTCACCTGGGTGCTGTTTACCTGTGGGGGAGGATCTCTCAGTGATTGGTGACCTAACAGAGGAGTGTTACTGTGGCATCAAAGAACCCTCCCTATTGACCCCCTCCCCTCTCTTCTCCTCCCCCCCCTTCACTCTCATATATGTCAGTACAACACTCTCCTCTTGTGTTTTTTTCTTCACCCAGGAACTCCTGATTCCTTCTCTCAGCTACTCACCTGCCCGTACTGCGCACGTGGCTACAAGCGTTACAGCTCCCTGAAAGAGCACATCAAGTACCGGCACGAGAAGACCGAAGAGAGCTTCAACTGCCCCGAGTGCAGCTACAGCTTCGCATACCGCGCTCAACTGGAGAGGCATATGACGGTCCACAAGGGCGGAAGGGATCAGGTAAAAACTGACTGACAAACTGGTCAGGACTGGATACTGATCAAACACCTTCACCAGTTAAACTGACAAATCTCCTCTTCTGGTATCTTCTAATTCTCTAAGGATTTGAATATTTCTATCTGCTCTTCTGAGTTGTAAGTTGAAATGCAGTTTTTAGCTAACTTAAATACTTAATGCAGCCAGATGATTTGTAAATCCTTGAATCCTCTTTTAAGAGCATACTACACAGTCTGGTACTATAATAATACATTCTACTGGTTTCAGTAGCATACTACTTGTGTAGTGCTGTAGTAATTATACACCATGACAAAGTGATTCTAAATGATGCAAACCTACATGGAGGCTTAGTCCCGTTTCTTTAGCAGCTCGCTTCCAAACATTATAAATAAGAACTTTGCCCTCGATTGATTAATGACATTGTGACATGAATTAGTAGCAGTTCAAAGGTTGTGTTTTCATTGTGTATCTCACTGAATGTCCCCTCTCCCCTCGTCTGACAGAGACACATCACACAGTCGGGAGGCAATCGTAAATTCAAGTGCACTGAATGTGGCAAAGCATTTAAATACAAGCACCATCTGAAGGAGCACCTACGCATCCACAGCGGTGAGTGGACAACCCCTGTCACCATGGCAGCATTTTGTGTGTGTATGGGTGTGTGCGTGTGTGTGTGTGTGTGTGTGTGTGTGTGTGTGTGTGCATGTGAGAAGGTCTACTGTATACGTTTTTGCCATGATTCCCTGTTGGCCTCAGATGTTTCAGTGTCCATTAAACCAATATTTGTTTTATTTATGTTTAGATTCCCTGTATTTAGATATCCTTCACTGTGTTTCGGTCCACTGTGTGCTCTTCCTTAACGTACCATAATTGTGTTTCTTTTGGCATTATGGGACAGCAATTAGAGAAGGGCAATTCCCAATGGTGCCATTACATCAGCATTTAAGCATCATTGAAATGCATTAGAGCTTTTTCCTACCGCACTGCTCATAGCCTAGTTTGCTCATTTAGCTTCATTCACTAATGGAAATCTGTTTCTCTTTCTTCCCCCCGCCCTCTATCTTTCCCTCTCTGTTATACACATTGTGGTTTTATTCAGGAGAGAAACCCTACGAGTGCTCCAACTGCAAAAAGCGCTTCTCCCACTCAGGCTCCTACAGCTCCCACATCAGCAGTAAGAAGTGCATCAGCGTCATCTCAGTTAACGGCCGACCGCGCCTAGGAAACGCCAAAACCCAGGCCCAGGGTCCATCACCAGTGTCCCCCACGCCCCCCTCAGTCCTTCGCACCCAGATTAGGGAGAAGCTGGAGCACAGCAAGCCCCTGCAAGAGCAGCTGCCACTCAATCAGATCAAGACCGAGCCTGTGGACTACGAGTACAAGCCAACGGTGATGACATCCCCATCTATGGCCGCCATGAACGGTGGGGTTTTCAGTGGAGGTGCTGCAGCTCCTCTGCAGGGCACAGTGCAGGCCGTCGTCCTGCCCACTGTGGGCCTGGTGTCACCCATCAGCATCAACCTGGCAGACCTGCAGAATGCTCTCAAAGTAGCAGTGGATGGTAACATAATTCGCCAGGTGCTGGAAAACAATGCCAAAGGCCAGGGCCAGGGGCAGGTGAACTCGGGGTTAACCACTGGAATGCTCCATCCTGGACAGCAGCAGCTCATCTCAGCCATCAGTCTGCCTATTGTGGGTCAGGATGGAAATGCAAAAATTATTATAAACTACAGTTTGGACCCCAACCAGGGCCAGCTCACGGCCCATAACCTAAAGAAAGAGCCTGAGCCAACATCACCAGGTCAGACCACCACTGACAACTTCAAGTCCCAGAAACTCCCAGAGGATCTAACCATCAGAGGCGCCAGGCCCAATGAGACTAAAGAAAAAGAGGAAAAGACCACTAAAACTTGTCTCCTGTGTGATAACTGTCCCGGCGGGCTGGAAGCACTCCATGCCCTTAAGCACTGCAAGAAGGATGGTCTCAGGCTGAACGGAGCAGGCCTGGATAAGTCTGAGTCTGCTGTCGCTGCCTTGCTGTCAGAGGGAGGACTTTGTAACCAGCCCAAGAACCTATTGTCCCTGCTCAAGGCCTACTTTGCCTTAAATGCAGAGCCCACCAAGGATGAGCTGGCTAAGATCTCTGACTCAGTCAGCCTGCCAACCCATGTGGTAAAGAAGTGGTTTGACAAAATGCAAGAGGGTCAGATATCACTGGGTGCCCCGACACCTCCATCAGAGGAAGAGGACACCTGTGAAGCTAACAGTGTCGTGTCTCTGGTCCCAGGGAAGAACATGGTCAATATGAGCCCTTCCGTGACCCAGGACAGCCCTACAGAAGCCACTCCAGCGGAGGTCAATGGCACTCACAGCTCGCCGGACCCTCCGTCGCCACTAAACCTGAAAGCTGGCAGTCCCGTCCCAGGCCAGTCTCCCCTGAGCACTGAGGGACCCCTAGACCTGTCGCTGCCAAAGCCCGCCAGAGAGGAAGCGGAGAGAGTTGTGGCTAAAGCCCGTGTTCACCCCTCCCCTTCCTCTGGCTCTACCAATGTGGATGAACCTCTAAACTTAACTTGCACAAAGAAAGAGACATCGACCCTCTCAGCCATGGGCACCAGCCCCATCGCACTGTACGCCAGCCAGCCAAGTGCCAAACCCCTCGACATTGTGACCACAATGCAATGCCTAAGGGCACTAGCCACTAACAACAAACAGACTATCCTGATCCCCCAGCTGGCTTACACCTATACCACTACAGCCAACAGCCCCGCGGGGACGGAGACGCAGGAAACCATCCACCTCAACGGAGTAAAGGTGTGCAGTCATTTACGTCCCCATATTTAGCTTCTGTGTCTTTGTTTAAAGTATAGTTTAACATTTTCTGAAATATGCTTATATGATTTCTTGCCGAGAGTTGGAGAGCGTCTCATATCTGTATGCTAAATATTAAGCTGCAGCCAGTTAGCTTAGCTTAGCACAGGCTCTGTCCAAAGTTAACACAACTTGCCTATGTTCACAGCTTTTCTTAGCTTCATTCTCTAGTTTCACTGGATCAGGTCTGACAATAAAGTTGTTCTTTATACTATAATGTTGCTGGAGTTCGGACCTCTTCAGGACAGCCACAGCAAACAGGTCTGACTCTGAAACTCTGGATTCTTTCCTGCACTGCTTGTGACTCATTTGGTTTCAGTGCCTATCCGGTAGCCATTTTGAGAAGCAAGTGGGTTGGAATCAAGTTGGCGTTTCTCTTTTTGGAGCGATCAGTCATACCCTTTAGTCCAGATCATTACTTCTTATTGTTCAAAACCACCAGAACATGATAGATAGTGTGAATCCATCCAAAATGTAATCAATAAGTCATATATAGAAATGTCAGAATTCAGCTCTTTGTAAAAATGATAGCCCCTAATAGTTCTTTATTGTGCAGACACCTAATGGGCCCGTAATGATGGATGTAGATTTCTCTGGGTGTATGAGTGATCTTCCTGGGCTGTCACCCAGAGGACATGAGGCTGCACTTTACTGCAGAGCCCCTATTGATCTGCTGGAATCTGTTTAAACGGCACACCTCTGCCTGCCTCATTGATTTATTGTTGTTGTATTATACCTTTGTGTTAAGTGGATTGGCATAGACCTGCCTTGTAAAAAAAGAGCTCTGTGTATATATCTTCTCCTTAATATTGACCCACATCCACTTTCACTGCATCAGTAGATGAGTTGAACCAGCCAAGGGACAAGCGAAAACCGTAGGTGTGCTCATACAGTGTAAGTGAACAGTATGGTTATGTTTTGGGCCGAGGAAAGGATTGCTCAAGAGAGCTATGAGTAGGAAATGACACGGCATAATTTCCTGCAATGCACACGCACAAGTTGTTTACGAGTAGTGGCACTTTTCTGAGTCATTCCATTGTCAAACATTCTGAATTCCAACCAATACATCTGTGATTTCTCATATTCTCCAGGAGGAGAAACACGACACAGGCTCAGAGGGTGTGTCCACCGTAGAGGAGCAGAACGACTCCGACTCGGGCCCTCCGAGGAAGAAGATGAAGAAGACGGATAGCGGCATGTACGCCTGCGACCTGTGCGACAAGATCTTCCAGAAGAGCAGCTCGTTGCTGAGACACAAATACGAACACACAGGTAAATACAAACTCTCATGTTTTCCCTAGGCCTATACCCAAACACGGCCAGAAGTCACAGATGGACTAAAAAACATACCCAGAACCGGAACTTGTCTCAATATCCCATGCTGTTGGGTCTTGGGAAAGATGAGTCATTGTGTGAGTGAAGGGGGGATTTTGAGCTACAGCGTAAAGAAGGGTGGACACCTCCATTCCAGCAGGTATTACTCAACATGCACAGAAGAGGTCTGAGAATTTCTTTCCACCAACTCCCCACCTCTGCACTGCCAGCTTCTCATGCGACGCCCCAAATGTTGCAAGAGGCGAGCTCTGGTAGTGATTTGGATTGCTCTAAGATGATGACTCCGTGGCCAAGTGCAGGTCAACACTCTCAGAGGCGTTTTTTTTTTCTTTATTACTCTGATACCTGGCTTGCAAACATAGTTTTCAGCTCCAAATGACCTCATCCTAGGTGAAACTAGCTGTTTCAGGCTGGATAAAGTTTCCTTGAAGGTTTGCAAGCACAAATGTTGTGATGTTGTTGTATTGTTTTGAAATGTTCTCCTTGGATACATTGATGATAGATACTGTTATGGGCCTCTCCTTACACGCAGCAATGTAGGAGGATTCACTGCGATTGCACTCAAGTGTTTTTTTTGTTTTCCCATCTATGTCCGTGCCTTTTTACTCAACGGCATTTCCATTTTCCTTTAAACAGAGGTGTTGATGCACATTTGTTTTCTCCTCCTCTGCAGGGAAACGGCCTCACGAGTGTGGCATCTGCAGCAAGGCCTTCAAACACAAACACCACTTGATCGAACACATGCGGCTCCACTCGGGGGAGAAGCCTTACCAGTGCGACAAGTGCGGCAAGCGCTTCTCCCACTCGGGCTCCTACTCCCAACACATGAACCACCGCTACTCCTACTGCAAGAAGGAGACGCAGGGCCGAGGCGAGGGCCGGGAGAGCCCTGAGGCAGACGGCGAGGCCCCAGCCGAGATGGAGGCCCTGGGCCGGGCGCAGCGGCACCTGGCCGCCGCCCAGCTGGACCTGGATGAGCGAGGGAGCAGCACCAGAGAGGACGAGGAGAGCGAGGAAGAGGAGGAGGAGGAGGACGGTGCGGTGGACATGGACGACATTCAGGTGGTGCAGATAGGGGACGAAGGAGGGGATGAGGATGAGGAGGAGGAGGAGGAGGAAGAAGAGAGGAATGGGAAGGAGATAGAGAGAGTGTTGGTGGAGGGAGGAGAGGAGGAGAAGACAGAAGTCGAGGTGGAAGAGAAAGAAGAGGAGGCTGACACAAGGCAGGAGGAGGTGCTCTGGAGCATTCGGGAAGAGGAGGAAGTCCAGATGGATACAGAAGAAGGGCGAATGGAAGAGGGGGAGGTGGGGGAGGCGACGGAGGAGAGCGGAGGCGAGACGCACGGGAACATGGTTTCTGAAGAGCAGAACCCGACGCCGCAGGAGAAAGGAGATACTGACTGAGAGAGGAATCCGACTCTTCCGTGAGACACAATCAGATTCCTCCTCTCCCCGTGCAGAGGAAGAACGCAGGAGATGATGTCTGGTCACTCTGACAGTTCGTTTCAGTTCACTACTGTGTAGAAATCCAGGTGTGCCTGAAAAAATACTAGTGACTTTTCCGCAGGAGAACGGTTTTCTCACTGCTAGAAAATAATCAATTTGTAAAGAAAAAAGATGAAGATGAACACAAATTTTAACAAACGAAGGAAATGCATTATACAGACTTTGGAAGCTAGAGCCGACACGTTTTAGATAATGTTTTATTACTAAAACACCTTGGGTCATTTCTTTTTATCAGTGTTACTAATTTTATCACTCATATTTTAACCTTTAAAAGCTGTACAGTTGGGAGATATTTCTATACCTTTTTATTGCCAATGAACAAAAAAAGTCAGTATTTTATTAAGTTGGAAGAAAAATAAGAAAAATCCTGTGCACTACAAATGGCTTGGTTTACCTATGGATTGAGCAGTTGAGTCGTGTTGTCTACCCTTCAGTATTACCGCACTAGCTATACCACGCCATCACGCTAGCATATGTTAGCATTACGTTTCTTTTTGATGTTCTTTTGATTTGGATTGGGAGCCTTAAGAAGAAAAACAATGGAGAGCGGACTGGTCTTTTCATTCATTTACTTCCTTTTAGACTTTTAGGCTCATTGTTGTCTTGTTGTTTCTTATACAAATCAGTGTTTCATAGGAATAGTTTGACATTTTGGGAAATGTACTTTGTTCTGTTTTTAAAGAGAGTTAGATGAGAAGATCGAACCCACATATCTGTCCGATAAATATACGGCTACAGCCAGCAGCCACTTAGCTTAGCTTAGCTTAGCTTAGCATGAGCACCGGAACAGGCGGAAACAGCTAGCTAAAGCTAAATCTAAAGCTGCTAATGCTAGCGGTTATTTCCTGCTGAGCTAATGCTCCAAACTTCAGTCCAGAAGTTGGCGATAATGCATGTGGGAATATTTGTGACCAGTGTTGCCAACTTGGCGACTTTCTTGCTAGATTTAGCGAGCCCTCTTAGCCACTTTATTTCTAAAAAGCAGCTAGTGACAAATTTAAAGACTAATGGTACGTGTCCATTATCAGCGTCATTTCCATGCTTACCATTCATTTCTATGGGAGCAGCGGTGCAATGCATTCTGGTAGCGTGGAGGGGGTCGAGTCGCCTGCTCTTCATTTGCATAAAGTTAAATCCTTTATATGCAGATAAGGAGCGACCAGCTCGACTCGACGTCTCTCAAAATCTGACGAAAATCTTTTAAACTGAGCGTTGTCGATCTGAAATGAAGACAGATTCAGCAACTGCACGGCCTATTCCTTTTCAGAAACACGTTTCGGTGAACTATTTTCATTAAATAAGAGATTGTATTCCAAACGAGCCGCCATTATGGTCTGTTTTGAAATCTGGGAGCAGGCAACCCCACGTGACGCGTTCGTCCAATCAGGTGCAGCCATCGGGTGTAGCCTATTTTCTTTGCCTGTCAGTGGTCAGTGAAGAAAACTGATAACTGCTGGTGGCAAGCCCACTACCATGCAATGCTGGGAAGCGGGGCAACACCTGCCGTGAAACAACGCCTATATGGACACGTACCTTTTAGACCACCAGGGAAAAAGCAAGATATATTATATTGTAATTCATTCCCGTGCATGCTGCTCAGACTAATCCCAGTCCACAGCATTTGGTCTCTCTGCCTCTCCTATTGCACGGCGCGCAGGCAGTCAGTCGACATGCAACATTGTGTGTATGCAAATGATATGTGATGATGTCAACAATATTCAAATAACGTCATCTGGCGCATCTAGCAACATTTTTTTTAAAAGAGTTGGCAACACTGTTTGTGACTTCCAGACAGAAGCTGTATTTCCACGTCTAGTATTTAGCTGCATTTTTTACCGGACAGATAGGCGAGTGGTATTAATCTTCTCATCTAATTCTCATCTAGCAAGCAAATAAGCATATTAAAAATAGATTTAAAAAATGTCGAACTATTGCTTTAAATGTTCAGAGCGAGCAGAAAGGGGATTTGGAAAACTGTCCCCTCCCTATGCCTACAAACCACTCCGAGCCATATGCAAAAAATCTAACTAAAACGAGAGAAACATGCATATCAAAAGTGCCATTGAATATTGCTGTTGAAGCTAAGCAGCTACGATCAGGTATTGCCGGGTCCCAGATCAACCAATAAGCCGGAATACTGTTGACTTTGGCTTGCCGCCACACCTGAGTCGAGTTTAGCCTACCACATATTCGTGTTTCCTAGATTTTAGAGAAGTTGCTTTTATTTCTAATCTGAGCAGCTAAAAGAATTACAATGCACATGTGTTCCAATGGATGACGATGAAGTATGATTTCTAATTGTTGTGTCCTGCCTTTGCAAAGCTTATTCAGTGCACTTGTTTAACACACCATGAAATGCTCAGATGTGTCTTCAGGTAACAAAACGTAGGCAAATATGAATCCCAGGAGTTTAATTCAACCATGTGTTTACCTGTCAGTATTATTGTTTGTCTCTTATGTTGTTTTATGTTCTGTTTCAGTGTGTGTACTGTATGTTTTCAGCAATGGCAGTATTATCCCCACCCCCCAAGGAGCTGGGTATGTCTGTTTAGTCATAGAGAACTTTTATATTTATGTGTCTTATTTTTTATATTTCTTTATGGTTATTTATTACACTATGTAGTGTACAATACTGTAGTTTGTATTAATACGATAATATATTTTAGTATGGAAAAAAAGATTCAAAGGCAAACAACTACAAGTCTGGAAAAATGAGACTCCAGCATACTGAAGTATGTTTTTCGAACAAATAAAATGATGTTTTTCCTTGGGGTAAAAAAACGCTCACCCTGCAAGCCTGAAAATTGGAACCTGTGACCTCTGTGCATCCATTCTCATGTTAGTTTTCTTTCCCCTCTCTAATACGAAGCTACTGAACTTTTGAAAACTAATCGTATGTCTAATAGCATGAGTGTGGGCTGTTTTATTGAAGGATTACCCTTAACCACACAAACTGTCCTTTTTTGCCAAGCCAAAATAATATCGACGTTTGTTCTGTTCTGTTCTGTTTTTATTTGTGCCAATTTGTTACTTTTTTTGTCAGTGCCACGCCCACTTGTATATGCCCCTCCCCCTTTAACACCCTCATCTTTTTTTATAGTGATTGTTTTTTTTTTTCTTTTTTTTTGTTCATTTTTTTATGACTCCCCATCTCACAATAAAATACATCAATTACAAGCTGCTGGGTTTGTGATGATATTCTTATAAGAGTTTTAAAATCACACAATATTAAGATGTTGCTTGTACTGCAATATTCAAGTTAATATTACCATTAATTATCCCATAAGGGACCACTGAAGAAATGTAAAAAGAAAGTGGGGGACATATAATTGAAAATTTTAGACCCTGGGCATCTTTACCGGCTCAAAAAAACCCACTTAACATTGTTTTTGTGACATCTTCTTTTGATGAACTAAAGGAATAGGCCACACAACATATAAACATGAGATGATGAAGTAAAGCCAATGCCATCAGACGAAAAAGGGTTAAAGAAAAAGTTTTCCATTTAGTTTTTTAAAAAAAAGGCTTCTTTCCTTTAAGATCAACAGTGTGCTAAATATGAAGCTACAGCCAGCAGCCAGTTAGCTTAGCTTAGCATAAAGACTGGAAGCAGGGTAAGAGACCAGGAGGTGACTGCACCCCGCCAAAAAATTAAAGAGAATGTGTAAGATAGAGTGTATTAATTAATTTTATTTAATTTTGGGCAGAGCCAGGCTAGCTGTTTCCAGTAGCTGGTTAGCTAAGCTAGTGGTGAAGCTAATCAGCTTTTTAACCAACTGCTGGCTGTAGCATCTCATTTAGCATCCAGACATGAAAGTGGTATCAATCTTCTCTTCGAAACCTGAAGAAAACAAAAAAGCTTATATCCAAAAAATATCAAGCTACTCTTTTAAACTAAACTCCAGTATATGTACTGTATATATAAATAAAGCATCAGCAAATCAGCGAAAACACATTTCAGTCCAGTCTGCCTGTTAGCAGCCCAGCCCAAGGTCAACCCTATTGATCCAGATTAGGTTTCCAGGAGGGTGGACCCTCCTTCTGCCCCCCCTCACCCCCCACCCCCTCCACCAGCATTAATTAGTAATGGAATGGACTAAAAATCCATAGTCTGTTGAGGAGATGAAAATGATACAATAGCTGGTGAACATATTTGATAGTTCTCTGACTCTCTCTCTCTGATGGTTTTTATCTTCCCAGAAGCACTGGCTCACTCTGTCTCCAAAGGAGGGGTTTTTTTGGGGGGGGGGGTTTCAGGAAAGTACTTAAGTCTTCAGAAGGGAAAACAGGTGTGAGTGGGCCAGGATTCAACCTGCCACAGCCTCTCTCTGTCCGCGGGTTGGAGTCAGTCTGTAACTACCTGAGCTTGCAGGAGAGTGTTTGTAAGTGTGTCTTGGGGGAATACAGTGTGACAGAGAGGGTTTGACTCTGTCATAATGTTGAATGGGTCCCCAGAGACACTTGGAAGAGGGGGTTGGTGGTGGAATAACGCTTTATAGGACAGCTCACACCATAACATTACTGTGTCAAACTGTTCCAACAGCATCTTGTAATTGTGCCTATTATAAATGTCTTTAACAGTGGTCACAGCAGCGCAGAGGCACCGCTCTGAAACTCCAAAAAGGTCAAAGAGTGTGTAGCCTGTGGCTGCATGTTCAGGATGCAGGGCCGTTTTACAGGCTTTCAGTCCAATCCGGGACTTAAAGCCAAGATATTGCCATATGTTCTGCTGGGCTCAGCATTTCAAAGGAAAATTGAAAAGCTATAACTGCTAAGAGGATATGGAGTGCTCTTGCCAATAATGGTGCAAAAGCCTGATGAAGTATCATGGCTGCCGGGACTCTGACACCGAGCCAAACCCAGGGGGCTGAAGCTCCCCGGGGAAATTTAGAGAAAAGCCGAGAGGAGGAGGAAAGAAAAGCCTGCTCTCAGGAAATAGCAGTCACTTAAATATCATGTTCATTTACTCAACCACTAAATAGCAGAATGTATACAGAGACATATTGTGTGTGTGTGTGTGTGTGTGTGTGTGTGTGTGTGTGTGTGTGTGTGTGTAAAGGGGCGGGTTAATATGTCACTTCATCTGACAAATTGCTGTTTCAGAGCTCACTTTTTAACCCGCTGCTCAGCATAAGCTCATACGTACACGTATATTGCTGGTCTTTATGATAGACTTGTTGAACGAACAATTACACATTCAAGGCACAATCAAAACATGACATGCTTAACATAACAGTGTTTCCCATACATAGCTTCTACTTGGGTGCACCGCCCCAAGAGTGTATAGCTGCAGCCTGGAGCCCTCCCGTCTCATGCATGGGCGTGTCCAATGGTAAATTCAGATGTTCGGAATACAAAATTGCGAATTATTTTCTAAATGAAGTCATGGTTAAGTTAGTGAGCATGATGCAATTAATTGAACGCCGTTTAAACTTAAATTAACGATAGCCATACATAGCCTATAGTTGGCAGATTTGTGGATGTTGTCTCCCTGATGTTAATGTTTGTTGTTTATTTGATAAAACCTGCGATGACTTTAAAAAAAATTTACCAACAAAATAAGTGATAATCAATCTGTATTCATATTGTGGAGCAATTCGCTCTTGAAATACAAAAAAACAAAAAATAGACAGGATTTCTAGTCCCTCCCTGTTTAGTCAGCCAGCCAATTTGAGGTATAGCTTTGTAAAGACCGTGGGATTTATCAAACTGGATAAATGCCGCCCGCACATATAAACACAAAACTGCTTTGATAGCTCCACCGTGTTGTAACTGAGACATCTGCTGAAAAAAGTAACTGTATACATTAGCATGATTGCCGTACTGTTCAGTTCAAAAACATCCAAAACACCAAAGTACGAAGACATAGCGGACCAGACGCAAGCTTTTATTTTGAAAAGTCGAAGCTCAGGGATGGCACACCAAGTGCTCTGGGGGAGTTTTTGGAGGAGCTGGATGTCCTTCTTTCAAACATCCCTGAAACTGGCCCTCCGCTGGTACTTCTGGGCGACTTCAACATCCAGACAGAGAAGTCAGCTGCCTTTTTTCACCTTCTCTCTTTTGCCCTCTCACTAGCTATGTTTCCATCCACACGTTTTTATCCAAATTAAGTGATATCGAATGAAAAATGCCTTATGGAAACAATAAAATTTGATTGAATTTCATGAATATCGACTCAAATGAAATACGTTCGGTTTCATCGGATTTTATCTTGATCGATATACGGCTTATGCGATAAACGCTGATGGAAACGTTATTTGCCGAATAAATAATGAATTGCGATTAAGTTTTAGGTCATTTTATGGTTGCAACCTGCCACAAAACAAAGAAGAAGAAGTTTTAGTTAATTTCCGCCCAGTATTTCCGCTCTGTTTGCACACATGGCGGGTGTCAACAAAGACAGATGGAAGTGGACGAACAAGGAGACGCACTACCGGGAGTGCCGACACAAATGTCCCTTATGATGCAACGATCGTCTACCACAGCCTGTAGTACGATTGATGGCCAGCCCTTTCTATTGACTAAATCCCTGTAGCCTTCAGCAGGGGGTCTAATGGGGACGTGAGTCCCGTCTATTGCGCCATACACCTGTGGCACAAGGTGCGCTCTGGAGTTACGCAGCGAGATATCATGCGCCTCATCCACTCCAGGTAGGTATATATACCTTCACATCTTCCTCGTTCGTATGGCGTTGCACACGGCGTAAACACACCGGTGCACGGTGGTTTTGCTGACTCCAAATGTTTCGCCTACCACTCTGTACTCTGCTCATGGAGCCAGTTTGTAGAGCGCAATGGCGATACGCTTCTCGGTTGGAACCGGAGGACGATAGCTTGCGACATCTGTGAAAAGGGTCAAAATGTTGTCTTGGTCATCCGAAAATGCTTCAACCAAAGGGTTTCCGTGAAGTGTCTCTGAACCACGATCTCCCAGAACTGTTTGGAGCGCTCTCGCTCCTACACCACAGGCCGCCTCCATGTCGTCGGGCATTTACGTGCATCTGCATCTGCATCATCACAGCAATGTGTTGATAGCGTCGTTGTTTTCTTATTATAGCTTGATATGTCGCTATCAGCTGGCACATAAGCACTATTACAACTGGTGCAGTATTGATCATTTGTTGGTAGATGGCATGATCCATTTTGTCTGGCAAAACTTTGTTCGCAAAAGTTAGCTTGAATGTTGTGCGATTCATTGCGAAAATGAATAGAAACACCTTAAGATGTCTAAAATCAATTCGATATACCAATTTGATCGCAAAACAGCATGTGACGTCATTACACAAGGTTTTTATTCGCTTTAAAGCCGTTGGATGGAAACACACTTTCACCAGCTTTAGTCGCATGAGTTTTTTTACCGAACCGACAGATAATTCGATTGACAAGTGAATGGAAACTTAGCTACTCTCTCCTTCACCACCCACTCACAAAGCTGGCAACCACCTAGATCTCATATTCACCAGAAACTGCTCTACATCCAACCTCACTGTTACTCCACTCCATACATCAGACCATTTCTTCATCTCTTACTCTCTCCCACTCTCCCAAGCTCACAACCATATCTCAAGAGACACCATACCTGTCCGCCGTAATATTCGTTCACTCTCTCCTTCTTCTCTGGCGGCTTGTACTTTATCAACCCTCCCTCCATCTGACTCTTTCTTACTCATGCCTCCCAACACTGCCACAGACACTCTCTTCTCTACTCTATCCTCCTCTCTCTGCCCTCTTACTTCAGGACAGGCTCGCAAGTCCTCCCCAGCGCCGTGGTTGTCTGACTCTGTACGTGCTGAAAGATCAACTATACGGGCAGCGAAAAGGAAATGGCGAAAATCCAAACACCCAGATGATCTGCTTACCTATCAGTCTCTTCTTTCCTCCTTCGCTGCCTCTATTTCTGCAGCCAAAAGCTCTTTTTATCAAACCAAAATTGAATCCTCCTTCTCGAACCCCAAAAAACTTTTTTCCATCTTCTCTAACCTCCTAGATTCCCCCAGTCCACCTCCTCCCTCCTACCAACCCACTTTGTCAACAATTTTGTAAAAAAGATAGATGACATACGCTCTTCGTTCTCCACCACACCTCCTGAAATCACCTTACCATCCATCACATCCAGTACTCTTTCCTCTTTCACCCCTTTATCTCCAAACCAAATTCTTACTTTGATTACCTCTGCCCGCCCAACCACCTGCCCCCTGGATCCTATCCCTTCTCACCTTCTCCAGTCCATTGCTCCTGACCTCCTTCCTTTCCTCACCCATCTCATTAACATCTCCTTGTCAACTGGCTGTTTCCCCGATGCTCTCAAAGAGGCAAGAGTGACCCCACTGCTCAAAAAACCAACATTCGACTCCTCTGATGTAAATAACTACAGACCCGTCTCCCTTCTTCCATTTCTATCTAAAACTCTTGAGCATGCCATTTATAATCAACTCTCTACCTATCTCCACCAGAACAATATTCTTGATCCCCACCAGTCTGGCTTCAAGGCTGGCCACTCAACAGAAACTGCCCTCCTTGCTGTAACTGAGCAGCTTCACATCGCTAGAACAACCTCTCTCTCTTCCATCATCATCCTTCTGGATCTTTCTGCTGCCTTTGACACAGTGAACCACCAGATCCTCATTTCGACACTCCGAAATCTGGGTGTCTCAGGCTCTGCGCTCTCATTGCTCACATCTTACCTGGCCGACCGAACCTACCGGGTAACCTGGAGAGGATCTAGCTCAGAACCTTGCCCACTCAAAACTGGGGTTCCTCAGGGATCAGTCCTGGGTCCCCTCCTCTTTTCTCTGTACACCAACTCTCTTTCTCGTCATTCTCGTCATTCAGTCGCACGGCTTTTCTTATCACAGCTACGCTGATGACACCCAACTAATTCTTTCCTTTCCTGAGTCTGAAACTCAGGTAGCAGCACGTATCTCGGCCTGTCTGACTGACATCTCTTCTTTGATGTCCACACACCATCTGAAACTCAACCTTGACAAGACTGAGCTCCTTTTCCTTCCAGGGAAGGGCTCTCCTACCCAGGACCTGACTATAACAATTGACAACTCTGTGGTAGTCCCCACCCAGACTGCTAGAAACCTGGGTGTAACACTTGACGACCAACTCTCCTTCACTGCTAACATTGCTGCAACCACCCAATCGTGTAGATACATGCTGCACAACATCAGAAGGATACATCCCCTAACGCAGAAGGCGGCTCAGGTTCTGGTTCAGGCTCTAATCATCTCACGTCTAGACTACTGCAACTCCCTCCTGATTGGCCTGCCTGCATGTGCCATCCGACCCCTGCAGCTCATTCAGAACGCAGCAGCTCGGCTTGTCTTCAACCTCCCCAAGTTCTCTCACACTACACCACTCCTCCGCTCTCTTCACTGTACTGTACTGTACTGTACTGGTAACCAGTACAGGGCCACGAACGGATCAGCCCCAGCATACATCCAGGACATGGTCAAACCATATACCCCAACCCGCCCACTTCGCTCTGCATCAGCCAAACTGCTTGCTGCCCCCTCACAGCAAGGGAGAACTAATCACTCAACGAAATCCCGACTGTTCATTGTCCTAGCTCCCAAATGGTGGAACGAGCTCCCCATCGACATCAGGATGGCCGAAAGCCTACACATCTTCCACCGAAGGCTAAAAACACATCTCTTCCAACTACACCTTGGATAAAAAAAATAAAAATAATAATAATAAAATTCTTGAACATGCACTTTCATATGTCTCTTTGTAGCTTTGCCTATTTAAAGCTACTGTATTTGCACTTACTACTTGTGGTCTGGAGTTTGAACCTTCACAGTTGAAAGCACTTAATTGTAAGTCGCTTTGGATAAAAGCATCAGCTAAATGACATGTAATGTAACATGTAATGTAATGCACAAGCCGGGAGGGCATGAGATGGGAGGCATGAGACGGGAGGTCTCACACAATACAGTAATGTAAGCTATTTAAATTAGCTGGATAAATGGTTAAATGTCATTTGCTCTTACCAGTGTATCACGTGGAAATTTCATCCACAGCAATCCCACCAATTGGTCCCAAAATGTCGCAGTAAATGGAGATAGGTCTGGCAATGCGATATAAGCATGTGAGCCATGCACTGGATGTCAGGCTTTATCCTAGAAATGTACTTCCATTGATCCAGACTTGTCCAATATCAAAATCACATTGATTACTCATTATGAAAAGAAAAAAGGAATGTAGATGTCACCCATCTGGTTTGCTTCAGGACATACCATAAAAATGCCACCAATAATACTTTTACAGATGTTTAAGCTTCTGCCACTTTGGAACAGTGGCTCTTCACATTGTGTCTTCCTTTGATTTCAAGAAACAATCTGCAACATATACACAAAACACAAGCGTGTGTCCAGCGGTCAAAGGACTCCAGGGCCAACAATTGAAGAGGTCAGTGAGAACATC